>NW_024879840.1:22500-25000 GCF_900700415.2 Clupea harengus | reverse complement strand
TTCAACAAACCTCATCTACTGTAACCTCTTTCTCTGTTGGCCTGTGGAACTGTCGGTCTGCAGTCAAAAAAGCTGATTTCATCAGTTATGCCAACCACCTCTCTCTAGGGCTCTTAGCTCTCACGGAGACATGGATCACACCTGAAAACAATGCTACCCGGGCAGCACTCTCCACCAACTATGCCTTCTCCCATACTCCCCGACCATCCGGTCGTGGAGGTGGGACGGGGCTGCTGATTTCAGACAACTGGAAATTCACTCCACTGCTGCCTTCAAACAGGTATGCCTCCTTTGAATATCATGCAATTATGGTAACTGCTCCTGTTAAAACCTATGTGATTGTCATCTACCGTCCACCAGGACAACTGGGTGATTTCGTCCATGAGCTGGACACCCTGCTGTCATCCATCCCTGACCACGAGTGTCCAACACTCATCCTTGGCGACATGAACATCCACCTAGACAATCCCAACTCAGATGACTTTCGGACCCTGGTTCACTCGTTCGACCTACAACAGGTCCCCACTCCTCCAACTCACAAAGCAGGAAAAGAGCTTGACCTCATCCTTGCTCGGAACTGCACCACGGACAACCTAACGGTAACCCCTCTGCATCACTCGGACCACTTCTTCATTTGCTTCGATGTTCGGCTCATTGAGCAACCCTCTGTCCCCCCTCCGATGGTCTCGTTCCGGCGCAACCTCCGCAACCTCTCTCCCACCCACTTTTCCTCTCTGGTTTCTTCTGCTCTTCCACCTTTATCCACTTTCTCTTCACTAGGTGTCAATGATGCCACAGAAGCGCTCTGCTCCACTCTGAGCTCATGCTTGGACAGCTTGTGTCCACTTTCCACCAGACCTGCTCGATCTACCCAGTCTCATTTGTGGCTGAGTGATACCCTCCGAACGCAGCGCTCCAATCTCAGAGCGACTGAGAGAAAGTTGCACAAATCTGTCGCACTGGACGATCTTGCAAGCTACCAGACACTGCTGGCCTCCTTCTCATCCAGCATCACTGCTGCTAAGAAGACTTTTTTCAATGACAAAATCAACGGTGCAACTGACGCTCGGAAACTATTCTCCACCTTCAAAACTCTGCTCTACCCTCCTCCTCCTCCCCCAGCTACTAACCTCACTGCTGATAACTTTGCTTCCTTTTACACAGAGAAAGTGGCAGCCATCGGGAAACAGTTTGACCAACTGTCTCCCCCCCCTAAGGACGCAACCGTCAATGGCTCATCATTTCCTTCTTTTATCCCTCTCAGCGAGAGTGAGGTCTCCAAAATCCTAACAGGTAGCCGTCCAACTACATGCCCGCTGGACCCCATCCCATCCAACATCCTTCAAGCCATATCGCCTGCCGTCCTACCGGCAATAACACAGGTGATTAATGCTTCATTTAATTCTGGAACATTTCCTTCTCTTTTCAAAGTGGCTCGGGTAACGCCGCTGCTCAAGAAGCTGATGGAACTGGAAATATTGCTATTCTGTTGTTGTAAGACATTAACTCCTTATGTTGTATCTGCAACTCATTTTGGATGTGTACTCTGTCTGTTTCACTGAGACCTGAACAAGTGGCTTGTGAACCCTTCCCCCCCCAGATAGGCTCCTTCCTGCTAAAGACCCTTTGTGCCATGGTATCACCCCCTCCCCCCACTGTCTCCCCCTTCCTCTCACCTAAAGGGTGTGGTCATCCCCTCTCCTATTGTATTCTACCTGACTGAAATGTATAAATGCCTACACATTCTGCTATCAGGTAGGCCTTGCTCTGAGCACCAAGCTGAGAGGGGGTCTCCACGCTGGAAATAAACTACAGAAACCTGACTTCAACTCTCCGGTCCCTTCTTCAAACTTAAGCGTGCTTACAGCGATTCTATCATGGTCCTTCTTGCCGGGAGTTTCATCTCTCCAGATCAGCAGAGAATCCGAGCCGACGCTTCATACATTGTGAACGGGACAGGTAAGCTATTTACGCTCATTCTATGTGCAGAATTGTTTTGACCAGAGTACATAAGGGTGTAGGCTGTGAACAAACGTTGGATAAATTACTTGAGGTCCAGCGCACATACTTCCAGTGTTGAATTTTTACATGGTGAAAGACGTTTTCAAATTCGCAATATTAGCTGACCGAGCCATCGTGCCGGTGCAGGCATTTGCTTATCAGAGCGAGGCGGTTTGATTCGATATCTGAGTAAACTGTAATAATTGCAATCGGTTGGGTTGAGGTGCGTGGTAAGGGTAATCTTGATCATAGCGTGGGGTTTTAAAATTGCCGTCAAAGGCATTTAAACTCGTAGTTCAAGCTGGCCGCAGTTTAGAGAGCTCAGTTGAAAACTTTCTGCACATAGAATAGTCCCGTTCACTACAATTGACTTTATTGTTCATTAAAGGGACCAGGAAGAGTCCGTTTCTGAGGTTTGTTTCGGCGTGCTATGTGTTTGTCTGTTCCATGTTTTATGTTCATTGTGTAAGCCTATGTGCGTCGATCTGTGTTGTCCTGT
>NW_024879840.1:0-15000 GCF_900700415.2 Clupea harengus | reverse complement strand
TTGGTTCAATTTGGTCTCACACTAGCATCTGTTTACCTATCTACCAAGTGGCCCTATGGAAAAGCATCACAGGAGTGAGGGATGAGAGGCGCGCCACCAAAATGGGCAGGGTAACCTCCATGCCGGGATTGGCCTTGTTGTCTCTCGCCCCTGCTCAGCCCCTAGGCTTAGTTGACGCAGTTACTTATGGCTATAGGATGCGCTGAAGAGGAATGTCTTTAGTCTCGATTTGAATATCGGTAGGGTGTCTGCATCTCGAATGGATTGTTCCAGAGGAGGGGGGCTCGGTAGCTAAAGGCTCTGCCTCCTACTGTGGTTTGTCATATATGATGGATCTGTACCCTGTCATCTGGTTGATATCTGATCAGCTGTCAATTTCTGACATGTCCCCATTGTGTTCTGACAAGCCATACATTTAACCCTGGTTTAACCCCCCACCCCATGTCCCAGGTGAGGGGGTCAGAACAATGGTAGTGTGAGAATTATCTGATAGCCCCCCCCATAGTAAGGGTGTCTTGGCCGGCATTTAGTGTGAGGTTTGGTTGATAGCAGCCCTGTATAGTGTCAGGGGGTTCGTATCAACGGTTTGTGTCAACAGGTGTATAAACAAACACAGACACACACACACACACACACACACACACACACGCACACACACACACACACACACACACACACAATTGGTCCCGCCTCAGCCAGACCCAGTAAAAGGGTTGGGTTTCTTTTGGGGCTGTGTATAAAGAGCCTAGATACAGTACATACAAACCTGAGAGTTAAAGAATTTGAGACAGGGGGTGAAAAAGACTATAATGGGTGCAATGAATAGTGATAGTTCCATGATCACACCGACTAGGGTTGTCAGTATGGAGTCTGAGATAACTGGCGCCCCTAGAAAAAGAAGTCATCCAGGGGGTTTTAAGACTAAAGTTGTGATACATGCACCAGCTAGCCTGAGATATGAATGGCCGTTACCTGGTGGTCGCATAGGTGGTTATATTTTTGACGATGAAGAGCGGTATGTGACGTTATACACGTTGGATATGCCACACATCTCATACAACGCTGAGGGTTGGAAAATGTCTAGGTCCAAAATCTGGAAAGACGTAGGTGTTTCGGAACTGGATGGGGGCCGTGCTTTCAAGCATATTGATGGATTGTTCAAATGGGTTCAGCTTGAAGAACGGCTGGAGGGCGTTAAAGTGAAGCTGTTCTAGAGAGTGTCACATGGTTAATCATTGACGCACACACCCCCTTTTCAAGCGTTGAAAAGGGGGCTCAACCGATGCATAGCGCCATAGCATTACGATACTATTACCCTCACAACATCAACAATGACTTCCGAAGACGTAGTAGACAGCGATAGTATGGACTCCACAACCTCTGGACCCCTGGCTATCCATGAGAGCCCCAAGCTACCTGCAAAGAGGATTACACCGGCTGATCTACCACCCGAAATCAGTGAGGAGTGTATATACATGACTTCAGAAGATGAGTCAGATGGTGAGCCCTCAGACTCCACATCCCCTGATGCCACACCAATCATGATGACCCGTAGCCTGGTTCCAAAGAGGTTTTTAACTTGTGAACTACCAAACACGTCCTGTGCGGCTGCCAGAGTCAATGGTGTCCGCGTTAGCATGGACTCCGTAAACAGTGGAAGCACTGCAACCGGGGCAGCCTGCATGTCATCGGCAAAGATGATTTCGCAACTACCATCCAAAATCATCAAAGACTGTGTATATGTTATGCTAAATCGTATTATTCACAAAATGCTGCAAGAGGTATGTAATGGGTGTGAAGTGGACCATCCGAGTCAACGCCAGCACCGCTGTCTTTTTGAATCACCAGCGGCCTTCTATACATAAAACAGTAAAAGGGTAAAAAACAGACTTTACCAGACGAGGATGATGCATGTCCTGACACATATCTGTCTTGGGTTAGGGTTAGGGTTGCAACCGGGGTCATTCCGCTCACGCTAAGAATGCTAGGGGCGGTGGATATGATCCTCTGGCAGTTGGAAGCGGATGAAGAGGATGACTATCACATTGATGCGCCATACGACTACATCGATGCGGACACTGCAGCCCTTATTACACCAGCGATGGATACATGTTGGTAAAGGCATACAGGTTGTGGCCGTCATTGAAGCAGCACTCGCGGCGTGGTGGGTCATGAAAAAACATAGCTGAAGACTACTACAAGATGGGGAATTATTCAGATCGAAACAAGCGGGCAGCTGAACATGTCAAGAGACGTGTGAAATATGAACTCTATGCACTGTTGTGTAATACTATAGTTAATGATTCGCGATATATTACTATAACTTTTACAGTGTCTAGACAGTGTTTGCTTGGTCTGAAAAAAAATGTGTACAGCCAGGACATTATCTTCTGATTGGGGGAATATTATACATAGGGGTGCTAATGTAACAAGGCCGTGGCATATTTCATTACGGATCATTTTAGAACACCTGATCTTGGGTCATCAGGGTGATTTCAAGTTGGGTCATATTATTGTTGTATGTATATATGTTGTTGATATATGTACCACTAATCTAAGTAAAAGTAAAACGAGTGATGTTTACACAATAGTAGAAAGTTTGGTAGATACGCTGGTAGATAGGCGTTTTGATACATGTGTTAAATTCTTTAAATATTTGGACAGTTAGACATTATTGTAAAGGTGTCTCTGGATATTTAATAAAATCATGTGTTTGTATACGAGGCTGTGTCATTTGTTGTTAGATGTCTAACATGGCAGAGCTTCTGAAAACTGTACTACGACCCTTCAAATGCCGGTTCTTACGGTGGTCAAGATCGTTTGAAAAAAGCTGTTTTCAATGTCACAGGGGTAAAGTTACCAGCTCGACAAGTATCCGAATGGTTAGCGGGTGAAGAAGCTTACACACTACACAAAGCCACACGGATGAATTATAAACGAAACAGTTATAGTATACGGCATAGACAGACAATTTCAAGCAGATCTTGTGGATATGTCCATGTACTCAAAGGAAAATGACAACGTTAAATACTTATTAACGTGCATTGACGTATTTAGCAAATATGCCTGGGTACGTGTTTTAAAAACCAAGACTGGGTCAGAGGTGGCCCGTGTATTTGAAGACATTTTAAAAGAGGGTCGTGTGCCTCTGAAAATACAAACAGATCAGGGGAAAGAGTTTTTCAACAAACATTTTCAGAAAGTGTTGACTGAACACAGCATACACCATTTCGCCACAGGGAGCGAATTAAAAGCCAGTGTTGTTGAACGCTTCAATAGAACTATTAAAACCAGAATGTGGCGGTACTTAACATCTGTCAATTCTAAACGCTATATTGATACAATACAAGATTTGTTATTCTCATATAATAATAGCCAGCATCGCAGTATCAAGATGACTCCTACAGATGTATCACTAGAAAATGAAGCACTGGTGTTTAAAACATTGTACGGCATGAAGGATGTTAGTGAGGACATTGTGTTTAAATATGAAACAGGTGACATTGTCAGGGTATCCAAAGATACAATCACTATCAACTACGACAAACCACACTACGTACGTGTCTCTAAAAGGCATATCAGCGATATAGCCATTGAAGTCAAGACGGATCAGAATTACAACGTGCCTTTTAAGTACGGGAAGGTCGTTGTAAAACTGCATTTTAGACCTGTGAAACAAACACATCATTTTTAAAAACAATGAAGCCCTTCAGCATATCCGCGGACCCTCAGCGATATGTAGCCTATTATCATAACCAGGCCGGCGGCTTTATGCCCGGGTTTGCTGGTGGTACCACCATGTATGGGGCAGGTCTTGGGGGTTTATTCAGGGGTCTTTTTCGTATGGCTATGCCTCTATTGAGAAAAGGCATCGGTATTGCTAAACCACATCTAAAAGCTGCTGCTAAAAATATTGTCGGTGATGTTATATCTAGAGTTGTGACTCATCGTGGAGACCAAACCCAGGATGGTTCAGGCATGTTGGTAATGAGTCGTACCAGAGCGAAGAGACCTCCAGGGGTGAGGCGTGTCTCCACAACAATAAAAAATAAGCGCAAACCTAAGAAACGCTCAGTGACTAAACGGAAGACGGCTGGTGCACAACGTAGAAGCGCGAGTGTGAAAAAGAAGTTTAAAAATATATTCTGATTATGGCTCTAATACATGGCTTGTCTGAAGAGTGCGTTAAGTCGGAGCTAGATTTATTTACAGTACCTATGACACAAACAACGATTGAAAAAACGACTTATGTTGAGATAGCTCCTATAACAGCTTTGTCGGATACATCGCCCCTGGAATTTTTCATTGCCGGGAATGGTGATGATTATATAGATTTGAATAACACACTTTTGTATACACGGATCAAAATCACAAAACCGGATGGCTCGAATATTGATGCTGCCGCCAAGGTGGGATTAGTGAATTATCCTGGGGCCACAATCTTCTCACAGGTTGACGTCTCATTGGGTGATCGACTGATCTCACAGGGGTCAAATACCTATCCATATCGCTGTATCATAGAATGTCTCATGAATTATGACAAGCAGACTCTGGAATCGCTGTTCTCTGCGGGTTTGTTTTACAAAGACATAGGCGGCCATATGGACACAGCAGACCCCGTAGGAGCTAACAGTGGGCTGCGGAAGAGAGCCACATTCACAGCAAACAGTAGAGTTGTAGAGCTAGTAACACCTATCCACAGTGATATCTTTTTTCAAGAAAAACTGATGTTGAATAATGTGGATATCAGAATCAGATTGACCCGGGCAAAGGAGGAGTTCTGTCTAATGAAGGCTGATGATGTGGCTTATAAAATTAGTATGGTTTCGGCGTCACTATTTGTGAAAAAAAAGCCTCTGTATCAGCAGCTGTAAGACTGGGACACGTGCCTTACTCTCTGCAACAGCTAAATACCCGGTTGACAGGGTCTGTCTAAAGAATTTCTCAATACCCACTGGTACTAGGGTTGCCAATCAAGAAAATCTCTTTCTGGGGACATTACCCAAATCTATCATAATAGCAATGGTTGATAATGATGCATTTACAGGTGCTTATGATAAGAATCCATTTGCCTTCAAAAATTATGATTTAGAATTTCTGGCTCTATATGTGGATGGGTTGCAACATCCAGCAAAGCCTTTACAACCCCAGTATTTACAGGGAGCTGCTGTGCGTGAATTTTACCAGTTGGCCTTAGCCACAGGCAGACATTTAAAAAATAGGGCCATGGTGATAGATCGTGAAGATTTTTTAAATGGCTATACCCTATACGCTTTCAATCTCTCACCTGACGAAGAGTGTGGTCAACACCTTTCATTAATTAAGTCGGGTAATATCAGATTAGAAACACGGTTCAGGCAGCCGCTACGCAGCACTATAAATGTAATAGTTTATGCCATATTTGATAGTATAATAGAGGTGTCAAATCGTAGACAGGTCCTCATTGATTATTACTGAGGTCATGAACACCCCACAGCTATTGGCGGTCATGGCAAAGTATTCCAAAAATACCCACTTCCTTGGGGTGTTAGCATGTGATCAACTACCTCACAACCCATTACAACATCTACCAGTGTCGGTTATAATCAACACCCATAGCTCAGACCTGTCTGGTGAGCATTGGCTCGCTGTATACATAACATTTACCGGCTCCGGCTGCTTTTTCGACAGCTTTGGTAACAAACCAAACTCACTACTGTTCCCCGTATCTATCTACACATTTTTAAAAACTAACTGTTCTACTCTACAATTTTCAAACAGACAAGTGCAAGACTATGCAGCCATCACATGTGGCGAGCATTGTGTCTCTTTATCTATAACATGTTGAATGGTTTAAACTATGCAGATGTGATGTCAAATTATTCTCATGATTTGTTAAGAAATGATAACATGGTCTCAACATTTGTGAAAAAACTACAACCCTGTAAATAAAACAATGAAAAAAAGACAAAGACAATAACAACAGTTTAAGGCTTTTTATTGATGAAAAATGAACACAAACATGACAAAATGCATAACAGGGTTATTTGCTATATCTAGTGTTATACACAGAATGCATATAATATCTGTATTTACATTTATTTCACAAAGTTTTTTTATTTTTTATATTCATTATACAATACAAGTACACACAATCAATACATAATTAAAACGTCAACCACCTCGAAATATCTACATCAGGTGATAAAAACTCTGATCTTGCTAAAACTCTAGTAGGCGTAACATAATTGGGTGTTACAGGTCTTTTCAAAGATTCGACCAACTGTTGAACTTCCCTATTAGGAACTGTGGACAATGGTATATTTAAACTGGCCATGGCTCTCAGAAATTCATCCCACCCCCGAGGCCTACGTCTAATCTTCTGAGGTGCTGTGGCACTTTTTACCAAGTCAATTATATGTGTACCCGGTACAACCACCTTGTTGAGAACAAACTCACCCGACTCAGTCCAAGATGCTGTATCTTGAGAGTCAAGCATTTTTTCTAATATATGCTGGGCATTCTTTTTACACCTCAATGGTATAGTTTTTAAAATATCTACAATCTTGGGATCATCATCCAGACCACTATTTGTAACTGGGGCTGTTAATGGTGTAACGAGACCCGTGTCTACAGGGTCTTGGGGTAGAGTTAATTTCAAAGTATTTGTCTCGAGAGCCCCCTGTTTAACCAGTGCCAAATATCTCTGCAGCAAAGCACTATACAGTTTAGCTTTTTCATGTTGTTCCATGTCAGTCCTACTCAAAACATTTTTTATAGATGTATCCAACTCGTTTTCGGCACTCTGTCTTAGATTGGTTGGTGTTTCATTATGCTTTAAGGTATCCAGCTGTTGCTGACGAACCAAGTACATTTTCTCAGCATACTCCATCCCTTTAACCACATCTTGAGGCAATGAGGCTAGTTATGAATGGTATTGCCACACTCAGTAGGGGGAGGATAAAACCACCCTGCTGGTTAATAGTGCGCCTCTTCTTGCGTACACCAATTTTCTTATCAGCTATAAGCTTGATCAGTGACTTCTTTTTTACCAATGTTTTATATTGACCAGTTGTGAGGGGTATATTACCTCGGAGGATATTCAATGCCACTTCACATAGAGACAGGATTAACTCATCTGATCCCGTTTGTAAAATGACCCGCCGCTGGTGTGGTTTAGCTTTAAGTAATTTTTTCAAAAGAGTCAAGTTTCGCTGAACCCGCCCAGACATGTCTGTATTTCACCTCTTTTTCTGGATACAGACCACCGGATGCAATGAAAGCAAATCTGTTCTGAGCCGAAAGGAGTCAGGTGTCTTGTTTTTATAATCAATCATGAGGTAACCATGTGGTTTCTCTGTAGCATCTTTAAAACACTCCATAAAATATTGTGTATTACCAGGGTACATTTGTCGGTAATAACAGATCATCATCTAGCGCTTTAGGTATGCCTTGTATGAAATTAATGGGTCTTATTTTCAACAGTTCTTCATAAAGAGGCTGCCAGCAGTTATATATATATACAATGTTATTAATTTTATTACAAATCACACGGTCAGCATACATTATCAACATTTTTACAAAATATGTTTTCCCCGAGTTGGACGGGCCACTGATCATACATGAGAAAGGGTGTTGCAGTCTAAAATCAAAATTGTTAACATCAGTCAAACCAGTATTAAAGATAGCCATTTTAACATACCCACAAACAATTAGTATCCGTATGGTAGTGTTGAGTAGTGTGACGGTCCCAATGCGACCGCACATCTACCTGGATCCACAACCGCTAACACACATTGCACTTGCATACAATCGCGCACACACACACACACACACACACACGCACACGGATATACAGACGCAACTATTTCTCCCATTCTCTCTCTTCCTCTCACACACACACATACATGGAAGATACATACGGAAAGGAGGCTAGGACAACAATCGTGGTTTCCTACATTTATTGAGTAGACCGAGAGACTCGTGGAGTGGATTGCCAGCTGTTTGGGTGCTCGTGTTTGATTGTCGGTGCAACGGCTAAGAAGTGCCACCGGAACCAGTGGGAACTTATATACGGTTCCTACCTTAATCAGGGTGGTGATTCCCTGTTGTGGCGGTTGGGACAAGAGAAATGGTTTGGCCAAACCACTTCAGTACAATGTCTTTTTTACAGGCCAGCGATTAGGATGTATTAGATAGATATTATTCTAATTATATATTTAGCACATTGTGAACACTGTGTGGGTGTTTCAGGGTTTATATTGTGCACTGAAACACTAATTGATTATTTTGTATACCCCTCCTTTTTATATGGTGCTGACCACCTTTCTATATATGTGGATTTGTTCTGTCTTGAGGGGGGTTGGTAAGGTATGTGCATCTCTGGGAACTGCTGATGGCTGTCCTCTAGTCATTTAGAGGCTTAGCAGAATTCTGTTCTTTTTAGGAATTTTGTGAATGTCTTATGGATTTGAAGTGATGAAGTTTGTGAATGACTTATGGATTCCTGAACTTTGAAAAATAATAAACCAAAATAAAACTGAAAAACTTTACTCTGACTCTGAGCTTTGGCCATACCCATGGATAGACGGTTACCCAAGGCTTGGTCCATCACAAGTAGTCAGGACATAAAACCTGTTTGTTGTACACAACTCTGAAGCGTTTAACATCTACTTTATTTCTTAGAGTGAGGTGTCTCTTATTGCGCACAATGTTTTCAGAGTGTGCTAGGATGTGGTGTGTGCTGTTGCAAATGATCACGTGATGATCAACCAGGTCAATCAGTGTATCTAACCTGATGAGTTTAGAATTTTCAGCATTAAGGGTTATACCTTTGGCCTTCATGCATGTCTTCCCCAGGGCCGTCCTGTAGCCATATGTTTTCGGCCCGCCAGAACAGAACTCCACAATGTGATCCCCTACAGCCAGTTCATCTGTGAGATCCCCTAAATACGGCCCTAGTGGTGGTTCCCAGTCACCGGTTCCCAGTCACCGTCTTTTGAAACAAATATCACACTGTCGGTGTCACAGTACAACACTCTATCACCTAACTTATCCATGACATCATACAATTTAAGACGGGCGTGAGCCGTGGTAAACGCACCAATGAATACATTTATGTTGGAGGTCTGTCCCCCAAAACCATCAGGATAACGCCACTGCACCAAAGCCACATCCTCTGAGACAAATGAAAAATGACATATTTCATATTCGCTACCAAATATATGCTTTGCAAACTGTTCGGGGTCTTTCAAAATCTCCGTGGTGGGTAAATTCTCACGCATAGAAAACCTCCCCCACAGAGTATTTAAAAGTAACTTGCTAATCGTTCTACGGGTGGGGTTCACAGATATCTTTTGGGGGTTCAACCTAATCCCCTCCTTCTCAAAATAGTTGTCAACATAGCCCTGTTTCTCAACCTCCGACGATACATGGGCTGGGTACCCACTAGTTTAAATTGTAGAAATGTTTTCACATACTCTGAAAACAAAGAGTCAAATGTTTGTGGGAAGTGCCATGCCTCATCAATTTTGACAACTGTGTAACCCTTCTCAACAGCCTTCATCAGCTCATGACTGACCCAACAACCTGAAAGAGCCCTTTCATCATTGCTATGTGTACACGGTGTAAGCTGATTCTCCAATTCTACACAGGTCCGACACAGAGGAAACATCAGCTTGCCACCACTGCGGTATGGCAGGACTGGATGTAGTAGACCCTTTGGGGGGTAGACAGTGGCTTTGACTAACCCAAAATAATTCTCAAGCGGTCCAAAATCTTTCAAAATGATCTGAGGGTGGCCTATAGGGTATATTTTCCGAGCCTGACAATAGGGATACAGACTTGTAAAATCCACATAACGAATCCTCTCATCAGCTTGTGCTTTGTGATACAATTTGTAAGCATTTGTCCTACCCCCAAAGAGACTGTCTCTCGGCTTCAACCGCTCTGGGTGTATGTATGTAGTCATAAACTCCACCACAGAGACATCATTCTGCTTGGCCACCTGCCACTCACACTCCCACATAACTTAACCATAACCCTTAGACAGTGTTTCTACTTTGTCATCAAAGTGTTTTCTCAGGAGACTGTAAGGTACTTTTGACAGGGGATGGATATGGTGAGCCTTGTATCGGCAGTCATGCCCATGGTGCATACACCCATTAAACTCCAGAGCAAATCTCTCACCAGCCTGCTCATAATAGCCATCTAGGTAGTATTTCCCAAATAAGACCTCGCCATCGTTTAGAGCATGACAAACCTGGACATTTCGCTGAGCTTTCACAAATTCCAGCCATTCAATTGACACATTGGAGAACACCTTATGTTGGTTAACGTATGCATTGTTATGCGTCAGAGCCAAGGTGTCTCTGGGTAGGAAGTGTGTCTTATAAACAGCCATACAACACGACGGTAGGGTGATTTGATTAAAGGGGTCAATGGCAGTAGACTCCATGAATTCATGATGGTATTTGAGACATGCTTCACGCAGCAAAACCACATCATGTCTACCATACGCATACAACTCCTTTTGAAAATCAAACACGTCATCATGGATACCATTGTACCAGACATCAAACACCGCTCTATCCTTATCAGACATATTCCCATAACCATAGTATTTCTTATCAGGATAGGCCCCCACATAGTCATTGTTGTCCTAGGTGTTGAAGAGATGTGGAAAATACCCCTTAGCGCTAGTGGCCAGGTTAAAGGCAGCGGGGGTGTTAGCCAACCGCATAGGGATGAATGAATAACTGTCTATGAACCGCTGTTTAAAGCGTGCGTCATACATATAGGTTACTCTACACCCCGTCATTATCACCTGGGGGGGTGATACCCATGTTGGTGAAATGTTCCAACAGCAATATGTTGTCAAACCCTGCGGCATTATGTGCCAGCCATGTATGACCAATATACTTGGAGCATCTAAAATGGTTTAAAAGCCTGGGTACACAATCATAACCCTCAGCTGTAAACTCATACCCGGCACCGGTTATGGCGCAGGCCAAATTAGCCATGTGTTTACCACCTTCAAACCGAGTCTCCAAATCAAAAAAGATAAACTTATTATCCGCCTTCTGTTGTTTGAGAGGTTGTATGAAACAATTATGATTGTCATCAGGGGTCAGACGCTGTCTACAATGGTGACACACTGCTTCAGCGCAGGTATGTACTTTGGGGTTCTCCACACACACCTGATAACGTATGTTACACTTCTTGCAATATTTAGCTAGGTCACAAGGGGATGCTAAAAATCCTGAACGACACCGGGGCACTGCTTGCTTGTGCTACTGAAAACAATAATTAGATTTACAATATCGGCCACAATCACTACAATGTATAGAGACCCCTTGCATCCTGTGACAGTCATGATCATGACAGACATCGCATGTGTATTTACAGCTATGGTGTGTACTAACTTCATACCCCCTGTAACAAAACTTGCATACATAAGTTACACCCTTGAACCCCTTCAGATTCAGAATCCCATGATAGTTACCGTCATGTAAGTAAAAATGAGCTGTTCTGTGTCATTACCCTGATAATGCATCAGTTGACCATCATGGTCCCTGTAAAAGACAACAACTTTAACGTTGAACGCTGTCTCAAATTTCGCAACATCAGTAAAGCATATCGTCTGTTCTGGTGTGAACCCCACACGGCTCTGCATACCTACTGCAATAGACTCTAACCTATCTGTTGTGGTGTGTGGATTTAGATAATTTGCTAAACACAGGGCAAAGCAGAGATCATTAGAACTATTGATGTGCCTTGTACCATCAGTGTAAATGTAAAATGTGTGTATACATCCTTGTAAGTCGCTTAGGATCAAAACGTCTGCTAAAGGCTGAAGGCTAAATGACTAAATGTATAATGTAGATGGTTAAACCAGGGCACAATGGCTTGTCAGAGGACAATGGGGACCTGTCAGAAATTGACAGCTGATCAGATATCAACCAGATGACAGGGTACAGATCCATCATATATGACATATTTATCACACATTTATTACCCCTAATCAATCATTTTGACACGTAGTGCCAAATATATACTACTCACACACACACACTCACACACACACACACACACACACACACACACACACACACACACACACCACCACCATCATCTCACCTGCACATCTGCCTCTCAGAGAGAAATATCTGGAGCTCCAGAGGGACCAAATAAACTCCACAGACCCAGAGGAGAGACGCATCTTAACTGCTTGGGATGAGATGGTATGTGTGTGTACATCTGTGTGTGTGTGTGTGTGTGTGTGTGTGTACATCTGTGTGTGTGTGTACATCTGTGTGTGTGTGTGTGTATTTGTGTGTGTGTGAGAGTGAGTGTGTGTGTGTGTGTGTGTGTGTGTGTGCATGTGTTTGTGTACATCTCTCTCTCTCTCTCTCTCTCTCTCTGTGTGTGTGTTCTTGAAAGGAGGAGCATACATCTCTACAATCAAACTAATCTATCTAGTTCTAGAGAGAGTTGTGATGACTAATAAAAACCGAGGGTGTTCTGTGTCAGGTTGCTATTTTGCTACAGAACCCACTTGCTTGTTCATTCTCTTACATCTGACCAGAGGCACTCATGCCTTATACTCTCTCTCTCTCTCTCGCTCTCTCTCTCTCTCTCTCTCTCTTTCTCTCTCTCTCTCTTTAACTTTCCTCTCCCCATCATCCCCCTGTCTTTCTCTCCCTCCTCCTCCCTGTCTCTGTCAGACTCTGTTTCTCCCTCTCTCCCCAGGAGGGGGCGCTATCTCATCCCTCCCCTCTCAGGCTCCCTCCTTCCTGGCCCAGCAGAGGCTCCTCCTCCTCCACACCAGCAGGGGGTAGACCTGCAGAGTGAAGCCCAGATAGGAGCACCGCTGCTGGGGAGACACGCGGGGAGAAGAGGGGTATTAAAATCGAATGGAGGTCTGGAAAAGTTTATGGTAAAATAAAAGCCCTTTGGAAATTACTTGGTGAAGAGGAGTTGCAGACTTTCTTGACTCCTTAAGGGTTTCTTTGGGTTATATTCATGCTTGTTTTTGGTTTTTGTTCACACACGTTGTTTGTTGTAGATTTCCAAAGAAATCAAGAACAAAAGAACAGGAAATTATAATTGCTCCCTAATTTATATTATTAAGGCGGGGTTTTATGTCAGTGATATCTTGATATACAATGACGTGATGGTATATATTAGCCATACAGTATGGTTTAAAAGAAAAGGCATTTCAATGATATCCTCAACTTTTATTGCTTCGTGAACGGTCAGATCTCCAGATTTTGGTCTTTGTGAACACAAGAATATCTGTACAGCTTTGAAGTATGGGGAGCAATTAAAATGCTGTGATATTCTATCATCACAGACATACAGTGATAAAGGAATTTGCACCTTACAAAACATTAGCACCGTAGCAAATGTTAGGACTACACATTCTTCTGTTCTCTTCTTATTTCTACACGTTCATATTCTAATTTCTATTCATTCATAATCTCCTATTAGAGGAAAGTTACTGAATCTGCTGAGAAAACATTCCAGACCTTTCAAACATCATAATTAAAACATGATAACAACACCAGCAAAAAGAAGATAAATGCTGTGAATGATCTATTTAAATGATTCATTTATTATAATCACATTTGACATGTGATCAGTTTTAAACACACAGTGCGCATCAACACATGAGAGGATATGTCAATGAACTTGAACCAAAACACAGATAAAATGAACAATAGGTGAAATTGTTCAATAATCAAATAGAAATCCATAAAACATGTCACTGTGACACAAACATGACACAATTTAATGAAAATCTATCTAGCAGTATGCTGATAAAACACCTTTTAGTGTTACATTTTATATAGTGTTGGATTTATAAGGTAAACCTCATCTTATTGCATCTCTGGATAGGGTAATGTTGGTATATAGACCACATCAGGTTTGAATTCGTAACACTTCAAATCTCTCAGTTTTTCAATTAGGTCCTTTTGTTTGTCATCCCTCAGAATGGTCCACTTCATACGAGTGTTTATTTCAAAAAGGGGAACATTTCTGAATCGAAGCAAATTGCTAATGGCCTCTACCTCAGCACAATTACCATAAAGATTATCTCCTTTAGGATTCTGGTTTTCAAGTGAGAAAACTTCACAGCAAGTGGCACATGGCTCCATATATTTTAAGGTCTTGGCATCATATGCAGTGCAGGAAGCTTCTAAAGCTTCTAAGCTTGGAAACGCCACTGTAGGTGGTTCTCCCCTGGAACATGTCATTACAGCATAAGACACATGAGGATGCCATGTATACACACATGACAGAGCAGTCCAGATTTTTTTGTACCGTTTCTCTCCCTTAGGAATTGATGTCCCATAGCTAAAGATATGTTGAGACCCACTAGATTGTGTGATACATACAGCAGACCCAATGAGTTGGTTTTTTGAGCCACAATCCAGTTTCTTAGTGATTTCTGTCAACTCTCTCATCACTTCGTCTCGGTTTTCCTTCCCTTTTACTTCAACAATCTGAAATGAAAGTAAATACATCAGAAATATAAAGAAATTCATCATCATATTCTCTGTTGATAACCTTACAATATTTGTGTGTGTGTAAACTAATGAGGTAGTCGATTTTGTACTGACCAGTTTTAGCAAACAGGAAAAAGGTGACCGTCTCGGAAGCTTGTTTTTGAATCCTCTAAATGCTGTGCCAAAGAACTTTTTCAGTATCTTGAACACCTCAGTCTTAAACATTTCATGAGGTTCAATTTTCAAGTCATGGATATGTCCTGAAAACAGGATGCTATGGATCATCTGGAGAGAATGCAATGAAGAAAAACATTTAGGCTACTGTTTACATTTCACATATCAGTCTGTATCTATTGCTAATCAGAAAAAGTATGGGCTGTGGACTTTCAGTAATAAGACGGACATTTACATTGACAATGATTGACCTTGTTAACATCGTTCATACCTCATCAACAAGTAGGTCCACTGTAGGGCTTGACGAGAGCTTCCACAGTCTAAGTGTAGTAAGAAT
>NW_024879839.1:0-63000 GCF_900700415.2 Clupea harengus | reverse complement strand
TCCTAAACAAAGACAGGTACAGTGGAAAGGATCTGTTGGACAACTACTATATATCATATATGCAGTGATTCAACATGTCACTAATCATTCCAGTAACTAAAGAGAAAGCATTTTTACATCAGATGTCATTATTCTTTTTTTACAGTGTAGAGGAATATTTAATGTGGAATAAAATGTGAATGGATTCATGAGAGTCCATATATGATGATATGTTTACAGTTTGGATCTTCCTCAAGTTCAGAGAACAGCTGCAGTGCTGAGGGTCCAGGGTGATTCCCATCCAGCCAAAGATATCTGAGGGCTGATGGGTTTGATCTCACTGCTGATGCTAAAGATCTGAAGCCTTCATCTGTAATACTGCAGTTTGACAGGCTGTAGAGAGAAAGAAGGAAAGACTCTATTAGATCAGCTGTGTATGTGTGTGTGTGTGTGTGTGTGTAAGTGAATGTGTCACTATGTGTGTGTGTGCAAGTGTGTGTATGTGTGCGTAAGTGAGTGTGTGTGTTTGTAAGTGTGTGTGTCTGTAAGTCTTTGTCTGTCTGTTCTTGTAAGTGTGTGTGTAAGTGTGTGTGTGTGTGTATGTGTATGTCTGTAAGTGTGTGCAAGTGTGTCTGTGTGTGTGTGTTTGTGCGTTTGTCTGTGCGTGTCTGTGCGTGTCCGTGTTTGTGTGTCCGTGTGTGTGTGTCTGTGCATGCGTGTGTGTGTGTGTGTAATAAAGATGGAAAATCAGAGTAAGAAGTGTTTACTGGTGGATTGATAGTGACCCTTTACATGTGAAGAGCATGATAAGTCACTGTCAAATTCACTGATATCAACTCAGTATTTGGTCTTGTGATACTCACTCTAGTTTCTTCAGTTTACAGTTGGGATCCTCCAGAAGAGAAGAAAGATGCTTCACTCCTGAGTCTCCTGCTTTACTCCCATTCAGCCACAGCTGTCTCATTTGTGAGGGGTTTGATCTCAGTGCTAATGCAAGAGAACTGAAGCCCTCTTCTGTAATACTGCAGTTTCCAAGGCTGTAGAGAGAAAATGACAAATATTATTTATTTCCATATATAAAAAAAATATGATGAATATAAAAAAATACTTTTTTAATATAAATGTATTATGTGTGTGTGTTTGTAAGTTTTTTATGTATGAGTGTGTGTTTGTAAGTGTGTGTATGTCTGCATGTGTGTGTGTAAGTATATGTGTAAGTGTGTTTGTCTGTGTGTGTGTGTGTTTGTGTAAGTGTGTGTGTCTGTGTGTTTGTTAGTGTGTGCGTAAGTAAGTGTGTGTAAGTTTGTGCTTGTGTTTGTGTGTGTGTGTGTGTTTGTTTGGTTGTGTGTGTGTGTGTGTGTGTGTAATAAAGATGGAAAATCAGAGTTATATGAAGAGTTTACTGCTGAATTCATAGTGCCCTTTACATGTGAAGAGCATGATAAGTCACTGTCACTGTCACTGTCAAATTCACTGATATCAACTCAGTATTTGGTCTTGTGATACTCACTATAGTTCCTTCAGTTTACAGTTGGGATCCTCCAGAAGAGAAGAAAGATGCTTCACTCCTGAGTCTCCTGATTTACTCCCATTCAGCACCAGCACTCTCATGTGTGAGGGGTTTGATCTCAGTGCTGATGCAAGAGAACTGAAGCCCTCTTCTGTAATACTGCAGTTCCCAATGCTGTAGAGAGAAAGGAAAAAAATGATTAATTATTTCCAATTAGACAAAAAACATTTTATGAGAATAAAAAAAAAGTAAAGTGTGTTTGTTGGAAAATCAGAGTGATAATAAGTGTTTAATGGTGGATGATTAATAGTGACCCTTTACATGTGAAGAGCATGATAAGTCACTGTCACTGTCAAATTCACTGATATCAACTCAGTATTTGGTCTTGTGATACTCACTATAGTTTCTCCAGTTTACAGTTGGGATCCTCCAGAAGAGAAGAAAGATGCTTCACTCCTGAGTCTCCTGCTTTAATCCCATTCAGCCCCAGCACTCTCATGTGTGAGGGGTTTGATCTCAGTGCTGATGCAAGATCACTGAAGCCCTCTTCTGTAATACTGCAGTCTGTCAGGCTGTAGAGAGGAAAGGCAAATGTAATGTATATCCTTTTAGAAAAAAAAATATGAAAAGCAATATAAACCCTCCTCCCCAAAAAAACAACAAACACACACACACACATACATACATATGCAGTATATAATATATATGTGTGTGTATATATGTATATATTATGTGTGTGTTTGTAAGTGTGTGTGCGTGTGTAAGTGTGTGTGAAAAATATACAAATATACAAAAATGAATAGCCTATGGGTCTACATGTAGTTTTGCAAATGTTTTCACGTTCAGGACTAGGACTAGGCTCCAGTTGAGTAGGCTGAGACTGAGACTGAGCAGAACGTAGCTGAGGCTGAGGCTGAGGCCGTAGCTGAGGCTGAGCAGGCCGTGACTGAGACTGAGACTGAGACTGAGACTGAGGTCAATGACGGTGTTGCTCCATAACCTGCCTTCTCCCCCCGTATACAAATCGCACCAATTAATAAGACAGCACCCTCACCACCTGCAGAGGGTGCACACACTAATAAGACAGCACCCTCACCACCTGCAGAGGGTGCACACTAATAAGACAGCACCCTCACCACCTGAAGAGAGTGCACACTAATAAGACAGCACCCTCACCACCTGCAGAGGGTGCACACTAATAAGACAGCAATCTCACCACCTGCAGAGGGTGCACACTAATAAGACAGCACTCTCACCACCTGCAGAGGGTGCACACTAATAAGACAGCATCCTCACCACCTGCAAAGGGTGCAAACTTGCCAATACAAATATACAAAAATGAATAGGTCATTAAAAGTAGAATAAACTTAAATGTGGCTCCTACAGTGTGTGTTTGTGTAAGTGTGTGTGTGTGTGTTTGTGTGTGTGTGTGTGTGTGTGTGCATGAGTAAGTGTTTGTGTGTGTGTGTCTGTGTGTGTGTGTGTGTTGGTGTGTGTGTGGTATATGTAAGTATCTGCAAGTGTGTATGTATACGGTGTGTGTGTGTTTAATAAAGATGGAAAATCAGAGTGATAAGAAGTGTTTACTGGTGGATTAATAGTGACCCTTTACACGTGAAGAGCATGATAAGTCACTGTCACTGTCAAATTCACTGATATCAACTCAGTATTTGGTCTTGTGATACTCACCTTAGTGTCTCCAGTTTACAGTTAGGATCCTCCAGAAAAGAAGAAAGATGCTTCACTCCTGAGTGTCTTGCTTTACTCCCATCCAGCCACAGCTTTCTCATGTGTGAGGGGTTTGATCTCAGTGCTGATGCAAGATCACTGAAGCCCTCTTCTGTAATACTGCAGTCTCCAAGGCTGTAGAGAGGAAAGGATAATGTAATGTATATCCTTTTAGAAAAAAAAATATGAAAAGCAATATAAACCCTCCTCCCCCAAAAAACAACAAACACAAACACACATACATATTGTAGCGGAGTAGTGGCCTTAGAAAAGAGGAAATTGTTTGTTGGGCGCCAGATGCTCGGAGGGAGCGTCACAGAGGGAGAAAAGTTACAAAGGCCACTATCACTACCAGACCCAATACCGCACTAAAAGGGATTAGGCCAATATTGAACCTCTCCGGGCTAGCTCAGGGGTTGGGTGAAAGCAATGAACCAGAGCAGGGCAATGCAAATAGCAATACGTCAGTGTATTTTAGAATGACAAGGGGACGGAGAAGTTTGACAGAAAAAACATTAAATATACACAGGAAAAGAAAAGAACAGGGCATCAACAGTGCATCAACAGTTTTCCCCCACAATCTTAGTTCATTTCATTATCTTCAGAACTAATGGTTCACACACACAAATATCAATACACTTGAACATGATAACCCCCTTCAGTCACACAGGGACTAAACCATAGCGTTGTGTATGTGTGTGTGTGTGTGTGCAGCCAAGCGACGGGAGGGAAAAGGGAGAGAACTCCAATGTTCGTCCAGCAGGCGGGAGGACGGACGTAAGGAGTAGTAGCAGCGGTGATGCGACACAGGCAGAACGTCGGTAGTGGAGCAGAGGCACCAGACGAAACGTCGGGTTATAGTAGAGGTATTGTTTAGCTACGATGCAGACAGCACAACTGTCAGGAGCAGGTGATGACACAAACAGTGCGTCGGGAGTGGAGCAGAGCTACCAGAAGAACGTCGGGTTATAGCGGAGGAATACGTTCACTACAATGCAGATAAACTGTCAGTAGCAGGGGTGATAAGACACAGAGAGTACCTGAGAGCCTTTGACAGCGATCTGAATCCGGTATTCCACCAGGAAGCCCGAAACGTAGTCCGCAATTAAAGCACATCCATTTTGTATTCCACAAACGAAAGAGATCTGGTTGCACGAGTCTCACTGCCCTTTTTGCACAACATCCGCAAGGCAACCATCAAAACATCTCCCCACTCTTCCTAAACAGGAAGTACTATATGGACGTAGGCCTATTCCAGTCAAGCCACAGTGGCCAATGATGCTCCAGCCATTCACCCAGAGATGTGAGTACAAGACCAGTCTAACAGAGAAAGAGTCAAAACACCTGATATA
The DNA here is from genome assembly GCF_900700415.2 of Clupea harengus. Lineage (NCBI taxonomy): Eukaryota > Metazoa > Chordata > Actinopteri > Clupeiformes > Clupeidae > Clupea > Clupea harengus. The sequence goes on along the minus strand of NW_024879839.1, from coordinate 58,431 downwards.
ATCGTTTTAGACAAAGAAGGCAACTCAGCAATTCTAAAAAGTACCAGGTCTACTCTTACTAAAACTAATAGGGAAAATACTTTCATTAGTCCATCATGGAGGAAAAATAGTGAGAGGCTTTAGAAAACTGGGCGTGCATGGTGAAGGCTCCATGATACACGCCACAATATATATACAGTATATAATATATATGTGTGTGTATATATGTGTGTATATATGTATGTATATGTATGATGGAGATAATTTCCAAACACTGTTAATGACTTAAGAATATAATAATCAAGTGCTTTGTATTAATATATTCCTTGTATGAATCATGTGCTTATGAAAGCAGGAACATGGCTTTTCTGCGTGTGTGTAACTAAGATTATTAGGTGCCACTTAGTCTGCATATGTACAAGAGCATGTTTAGACCAGAAGTGATAAGAAGGGTCGAACTGTGCTTCTTCCCACCTTGCAAAACTTCCATCCTTGCCTCGGACGTGAGAAATCCACCACGTGATTATCCCTGCTGAACGCTCAACTTCTGTCTATATAAACCTTGTGCGATGTGTTTATCATTGCTTCACTTTCAGCCTTGTGCTGGGAGTGAGCCCGATTGCAATTGTTGTTTGTCTAATAAATATGCTTATATGCAGCTCCGGAGTCCTGAGGTAACTAGGGTGAATTTTCACCTATCATATTTGGGGGCTCGTGACCGGGATTCCAACAACCTCAACGGCTCTCCACGCTGGGCTAATCATCAGGATCTGAACCATACGGAGGAGTATGAGACTCTGTTTTTCTAAAGACCTCCAACTTGAATTGGAAGGAGGCCAGGGCCTGCCAGCGGGGAGAGCCGAGAGTGAAGGAAAAGAATTGGACTGTAGGGTGTGGACTCCGAGCTGTTTGTGAGTATATTGTTTGTTTGTTGTAAGTGCACGGTAGTATATTGTTGGTTTATTGTTTGTTTCGGTTTTGTGTACACGTGTCTTCGAGTGGGGCTGTGTTGCCTGTTCTCCGCGGGGTAGAGAAGGAATTCTTTAAGGTTACAAAGTTGTTAGAGATATTCCTGCTTGCCTCGTGTGTTGAACGAATTTGCTAGCTGTGTAAATGAAAGATAAACCTGCGTGGTAGGGGGTCCTCCGCAAACTCTTCGGTTGTAAATGAGAGATAAACCTGCGTGGTAGGGGGTCCTCCGCAAACTCTTCGGTTGTAAATGAGAGATAAACCTGCGTGGTAGGGGGTCCTCCGCAAACTCTTCGGGGTAAATGAGAGATATATCCCCTTGGCCACTGGAAGCCTGTACAAACTCTTCGGGGTAAATGAGAGATATATCCCCTTGGCCACTGGAAGCCTGTACAAACTCTCTAGACCTATTTCTAGACGACTCCGGAGAAGTCTTTTAAAGGTCTATCCATTCCCCTTTACCTGGTGTTTTGCTGTGGGGTTGATACTAACTGTTTTAGATATATTCCTGAAAGAATTTGCTAGAGTTAGAGATACTCCTGGATGCTGAGGTATATTCCGGTCTCCTTAAGAGACAAAACACAAACATTGAGAAACTCAGTTATAGCTCAGTTAGAGGGTATAGTACGTTACGAATAGATATATTCCTGAGGGAGACGAATTAAAAGAGCTATCTCCAGTCTGCTTAAGAGATAAAGAATTTGCAAGAGTCAGAGATACTCCTGTGTTATTTTTCTGTGGGATTGAGACAAACTTTTTACAATGGGTAAAACACAGATAATTATAGTCATAATTTATGTAATTAAAGGACTGATTTTGCATTACTGAGATGCCTTGACCCGGAACCAGTAGGGGACTGATCACCCCAGGGAAATCCCCTGGCCTCAACCTCCTCACAAAACGAGAGAGACGGAGGACCTCTGGTCGGGCTCGGGTTGACTCAGCATTGCGATCTCAAGAACAAACTATGAGAGTCTGAAAATAGAAACATAACTAACCCTAGTGTGAAGAATAAGATAAAGGTAATTTAAAAGGTTTCAAGAGCAGTTATTATTAGAGGTATTAAGAGAAATACATAAAATAACTTACAAATGGGAAAAAGTGCGTCAAAAGCAGAAGACGCACATGATAATAGCAATAAGAGGTGGTTTAAAATGTCTACAACAAGAAGAAAATTGTAACACTGATTTGAAAATGTTTTTACATTATTGGTTGCACCAAACAGAGCAAAGCTAACGTTAATGGTGGCAAGAAAGCCAATGATTTTTTGTTTTGTTTATGTGACTTTGGTGCCTGCTGAGCAGTAATCAGAGAATTAGATGCCCAGAACAATAAGGTTGTAAGAAGAAAGAGACATCTAAAAGCAGAATTTGAAACAGGAGAGATATTTCAAAATACAGATTATGTTTCAAAAACATGCCCTACAAACTTATTAGGAAGAGATGTGATGTGGGTTGGGCATTAGAATTGTTCCAACAATACATGGGTTTTAGAATAAATTAAACAATGATGTCCCAAAATATTATTATGTATAGAATATACACTGTTAAGCCCAAAAAAAGATTTTAAGAGAAATGTAAGCCTGTCACACTAACTACATTAACCTAGACTGATACATTGGACTAAGACAGGATGGGTGGGGGCTGAAGTGCTGGCTCAAAAGACTGTATTCTCACAAGCCATGAGCTCAAACTTAGCTACAGTTCGAGGGACAGTCAATTGTTGTTGAACATCTAGTGCTGTTCCTCAGATAAGAAGACCTGTAAACAACATACCCCTGGCGTTGTTAGGATTTTTAGCAGAAACAAGGCACAACATTAGCAGCTATGGTCCACTAAAGTAAAGCTATCTTAAAAAGCACCTCAGCCACAGACAAAGAAATAAATTATGTATTTTCTGAGAATGACTAACTTCTGAGATAATGGATTCCTAACCACGAGTTAGAAACACAAATGTTGCAGAGTTTACTTTTATTCTCAGCCCAGGTCAGCAGGAGATATTATTAAAAGGCCTGAAGATGGAAAGCAGGCATTTGAACAGATAAAACAACTGTTGGTCAGTTCTGCTGTCCTAGCACATCCATGACATGACAAAGCCATTCATACAACTGTAGACAAAAAAAAAAGGTTATATAACATCTGTGTTAATGCATAAGTGGGGACTTAAAGTTGATACTAGTGGCATACTAGGCAACACGGCTAGATCCAGTAGCCCAAGCAATGTCTGAATGTTTACAAGCAGTAGTGGCTGCAGCCTTGGCGGTGCAGGCCTCTGCTCCTATTGTACTAAACAGACACTTACACTGAAAGTTCCACATGCTTATTTTTATTTATTTAATTTTTTTTTGCTCACTCAGCCTCATATCAATATTGAGCGCTGCGTGACATTTAACCCAGTTAGACTTTTACTTACGGCAGAGGACAGATAAAAACTATGGCAGCCAGAGCTGACCTACAAGATATGCCTTTCCAGAAGCTGATTTAACTATTGTTTGTTGATGGTTCACGCAAATAAACCTTGAACGCATAGCCAATACTTCCACACTATTCTGCACAAGCAGCGGAACTAATTGAACTGATTGCGCACACATGCAAAGACCCGGTTTCATTGGGAAACCACAAAGCAGACAAGGCCACTAACCAGGCCAAACTACAACAACCATCTGACACATACACAATTGAAGAATTAGATCTCACAATATTAAAAGATATGCTGCAATATTGAGCCATGGTGAAAACATGCCTCAATAAGTGGGGATAGTAAGCATATATTTGTACTTCTTATTTATATTTCATGAGAAAGATGTTTAATCATTCATTATTGATTTTATTGGGTTAAATCCCAACGAAAGAAAGAAATATTGTCTAGCCATAGACAATCACTGTTCATACAACCCCCAGTCAGCCGGACTGGTAGAAAAGAATGAACCGACCTATTGAAAGCAATTTGAGAATCCAAGAGTGAAATTAGTGAAATTAAGCATGCATGTTGTTATCACTGTTGAAATGATGTATGGAAGAATCTACACGGCCTAAACTCTCAAACTATTTGCTGAAACGGACAAAGAGATTGAATATACATTTGCAGAATATATGGCAAAGATGATGTCGAAACTAAATGCTCTCAGACTTCTCTCCCCTACACAGGAACACTGTGAGGCTGAATTCAAGGTTGGACCAGGAGATTGGGTCCTAATCAACAGCCTCAAAAGAAAACACTGCCATTCGCCCAAGTGGGACAGACCAAAACAAGTGCTACTGTCAACACCTACCGCAGTCAAAATAGCTGATAGAGTCACGTGGATACTTCTGGCTCAATGCAAACGGGTAAGCCTGCACACGGCTGAGGCAGAGGAATAAAGATCATCTTTCTTTGCTGTTTCCAGGGTGTGCCCACTGTGACAGAAGTCCAGCCTACAAAGGGGTTTAGATGTTTAGATTCTATTCGTCTCAACCGCTGGCAGAAGATACAGTACTCTCCTGGGGGATTAGAACCTAGTGGAAATTGTGGAGTAAGAGGTCTCTTCCTCTGCAAGGTCATAGGAGGTTACGGAAAGTGGGCCAGAGGATGTGAGGGACTCTTAGCAACGACTGTAGGATTTTACATTGTTGTTCTAGTAACATACTTATGAATGATACAGCAAACACAGGCCCTGGACGAATATCCACGATGGGGCCTGGCTAAAGATCATCCGTGATGGAAATGGGTAAATCAGACCGTCAGAACGCAAGTACCACAAGTTAGTTTAGTCTGTTTAGTCTGTGCAGGGCCCAGGGTGCCGACCAAACCACTCCTGGCGACCCCTGCACCTTATGACATAGATCACTGCGACAAAGAATTTAGAGAAACTGAAGCCTGGAAGAAACATGGTCAACTTACTCTTAGCTATCAAGTGCACGTGTGAGATGTGCCATCTATCGGACACCTCGTGTCGTAGAAAAGAATGTTCATATCTTCCTGCCCAATGTAACTACATACAACAGCCAATGTGTTCTACAGAATGTTTGCTGATGATGGGAAATAGGGCGTTTAATGATGCAGCTATACAGTATGACTGTTCACATTTTAACTGACCCTACATGCCAGACAATGTTGCCCCACCTCCACACATTATTAGAAAAGATGCTCTGTTTGAATGCTATTTAAAACCTGGGGAAAAGAACGATCCACACCTAGGACACTGGACACAATGTAAAACCATTACACATGTGATAGATAATGGGAGAGAAATACAGTTAAATACTTCCACTGAATGTAGAATAGCGGAGATGTGTTTGAATGGCAGACTTCTTGAAGTACAGGATATAGCCATAGCTGATAAGTGGGGATGGTGAATTAAGAGCTACACTACCTGTGGGTTGGTCTGGGCCTTGTGCTAGAACAATGTTGGTACAACCTTTTCAGATTTCCCCCAGGTCCAAGACTCACCAGTACCTGAGGAACGTTCCAATGCATTCCGTACGAGGGAGGAGAGAAGCAGGGGATGACAGCGGGATCTGGTCCGATGGCCTGGGCATTCCCTGAGGCATTCCAGACCACTACAAAGCCTTGAACCCAGCAGCCAATGGCCTGGCATCTACCCTCTGCCCCTGGTGCGTCATCGGAGCACACACAGATTGGATTAACTTCCTTTACTACGCTGAGATGAAGTTCCAGAACCTGACCACAGACGGACTACAAAAGATCAGAGAAGAACTACACGCCAACTCCAGGTTAACGCGGCAAAAAACAACCGTGCTTGAAATTCTCACTGCCATGAATGGAGGCATTTGTGTCATGCTTGGTACTGAGCAATGTTGCACATATGTCCCTGATAACACCCGAGATGGGAAAGACTTAGATCTGATCCTACAAAAGATGCAAAAAGTTGTCCAACAGAATGCCTGATGGGGAACAGGGCCTTCAAGGACAGAGCAAAGAGGCCTTGTTTGAATGTTATCTGAAGCCTAGGCGAGCTAATGACACACACACACCACACACACACACACACACACACACACACACACACACTCACACTCGACACCCACTATGTTGGCCTACAAATGCAAAGTATACAAATGTGTGATGTGAAATATGATGATTGACTTATGATGAGATGAAATAATGCTCAGTAATGATCTCTGTTCCGAAAATCCATGTGATGAAGCTCAGAGTGATGATTTTGAGGTTATCCATTGAAATTGATAATTGACGAATTAAGAAAGATGATTTGTGATTTTGATGGTGATTTTGAATTATCCATTGAAACGGATAAAAGGAGGGACTGATGGAGATAATTTCCAAACACTGTTAATGACTTAAGAATATAATAATCAAGTGCTTTGTATTAATATATTCCTTGTATGAATCATGTGCTTATGAAAGCAGGAACATGGCTTTTCTGCGTGTGTGTAACTAAGATTATTAGGTGCCACTTAGTCTGCATATGTACAAGAGCATGTTTAGACCAGAAGTGATAAGAAGGGTCGAACTGTGCTTCTTCCCACCTTGCAAAACTTCCATCCTTGCCTCGGACGTGAGAAATCCACCACGTGATTATCCCTGCTGAACGCTCAACTTCTGTCTATATAAACCTTGTGCGATGTGTTTATCATTGCTTCACTTTCAGCCTTGTGCTGGGAGTGAGCCCGATTGCAATTGTTGTTTGTCTAATAAATATGCTTATATGCAGCTCCGGAGTCCTGAGGTAACTAGGGTGAATTTTCACTTATCAATGTATATATTATGTGTGTGTTTGTGAGTGTGTATGTGTGTGTGACAAATATACAAATATACAAAAATGAATAGCCCATGGGTCTACATGTAGTTTTGCAAATGTTTTCACGTTCAGGACTAGGACTAAGACTAGGCTCCAGTTGAGTAGGCTGAGGCTGAGGCTGAGGCTGAGACTGAGGCTGAGGCTGAGTATGAGGCTGTCAGGGAAAAGACCCTAAACAGTTAGTTAGCAGATTAAAGACACCACCCAGCATGGAAGTGAACTGGACTTGTTTACGCCGCGTCCGGCGGAGAGCAGACACCTTGCCCAGGGTCTCTCTGACGTGCCATGCTAAAACAAAGTCCCTTTATTGAAAATCCAATGTTTACACAGGATGGCAGACAGGATTCTGGGATACACTTAGGATACCTGCAGTTTAGCTGAATTTTACTTCTGCCCAGCAACAAGACATTCCACAATCCCCCAATTCCTTCTTATCTTGCACCTGCTCTCTCCAACAGAGATTATACAACACCCAATTCCTTCTTGCCTTAGGTAAACATATACGTGAGGTATCTGGGTTAACATTCTTGACTCTGCTAATTGTCCTCCAAAGTCCAATCTACATGGAGAACGCAGGGCACACAGCATTTTGGAACAAACCTTAAAACAAAAAGACATTCATGATAAAATATAATAATACTTTCTTTAACAGAGGCTGAGGCTGAGGTTGAGGCTGAGGCTGAGGCTGAGGCTGAGACTGAGGCTGAGACTGAGGCTGAGGCTGAGACTGAGACTGAGCAGGCCGTAGCTGAGGCTGAGGTCGATGACGGTGTTGCTCCATAACCCTCCTTCTCCCCGCCGTATACAAATCGCACCAATTAATAAGACAGCACCCTCACCACATGCAGAGAGTGCACACTAATAAGACAGCACCCTCACCACATACAGAGAGTGCACACTAATAAGACAGCACCCTCACTACCTGCAGAGGGTTCACACTAATAACACAGCACCCTCACCACTTGCAGAGGGTGCACACTAATAAGACAAATATACAAAAATGAATAGGTCATTAAAAGTAGAATAAACTTAAATGTGGCTCCTACAGTGTGTGTTTGTGTAAGTGTTTGTGTCTGTGTGTGCATAAGTAAGTCTGTGTGTGTGTGTGTGTGTGTGTGTGTGTGTGTGTGTGTGTGTGTGTGTGTGTGTGTGTGTGTGTGTGTGTGTGTGAGTAATACAGATGGAAAATCAGAGTGATAAGAAGTGTTTACTGGTGGATTAATAGTGACCCTTTACAAGTGAAGAGCATGATGTCACTGTCACTGTCAAATTCACTGATAGCAACTTAGTATTTGGTCTTGTGATACTCACTTTAGTTCCTCCAATTTACAGTTGGGATCCTTCAGAAGAGAAGAAAGATGCTTCACTCCTGAGTCTCCTGCTTTACTCCCTCTCAGCCCCAGCACTCTCATGTGTGAGGGGTTTGATCTCAGTGCTGATGCAAGAGAACTGAAGCCCTCTTCTGTAATACTGCAGTTCCCAATGCTGTAGAGAGAAAGGAAGAAAATGATTAATTATTTCCAATTAGACAAAAAACATTGTATGAGAATAAAAAAAAGTAAAGTGTGTTTGTTGGAAAATCAGAGTGATAAGAAGTGTTTACTGGTGGATTAATAGTGACCCTTTACATGTGAAGAGCATGATGTCACTGTCACTGTCAAATTCACTGATATCAACTCAGTATTTGGTCTTGTGAAACTCACTATAGATTCTCCAGTTTACAGTTGGGATCCTCCAGAAGAGAAGAAAGATGCTTCACTCCTGAGTCTCCTGCTTTACTCCCATACAGCCCCAGTTTTCTCATGTGTGAGGGGTTTGATCTCAATGCTGATGCAAGAGAACTGAAGCCCTCTTCTGTAATACTGCAGTCTGTCAGGCTGTAGAGAGGAAAGGCAAATGTAATGTATATCCTATTAGAAAAAAAAATATGAAAAGCAATATAAACCCTCCTCCCCAAAAAAACAACAAACACACACACATACATACATATGCAGTATATAATATATATATATGTGTGTGTATATATGTATATATTATGTGTGTGTTTGTAAGTGTGTGTGCGTGTGTAAGTGTGTGTAACAAATATACAAATATACAAAAATGAATAGCCCATGGGTCTACATGTAGTTTTGCAAATGTTTTCACGTTCAGGACTAGGACTAGGACTAGGCTCCAGTTGAGTAGGCTGAGACTGAGACTGAGACTGAGGCCGTAGCTGAGACTGAGACTGAGACTGAGACTGAGCAGAACGTAGCTGAGGCTGAGGCCGTAGCTGAGGCTGAGGTCAATGACGGTGTTGCTCCATAACCTGCCTTCTCCCCGCCGTATACAAATCACACCAATTAATAAGACAGCACTCTCACCACCTGCAGAGGGTGCACACTAATAAGACAGCACCCTCACCACCTGCAGAGGGTGAACACTAATAAGACAGCACCCTCACCACCTGCAGAGGGTGCACACTAATAAGACAGCATCCTCACCACCTGCAGAGGGTGCACACTAATAAGACAGCACCCTCACCACCTGCAGAGGGTGAACACTAATAAGACAGCACCCTCACCACCTGCAGAGGGTGCACACTAATAAGACAGCATCCTCACCACCTGCAAAGGGTGCAAACTTGCCAATACAAATATACAAAAATGAATAGGTCATTAAAAGTAGAATAAACTTAAATGTGGCTCCTACAGTGTGTGTTTGTGTAAGTGTGTGTGTCTTTGTGTGCATAAGTAAGTGTGTGTGTGTGTGTGTGTGTGTGTGTGTGTGTGTGTGTGTGTGCATAAGTAAGTGTTTGTTTGTGTGCGTGCGTGCGTGCATGCGTGCGTGTTTGTGTGTGGTATATGTAAGTATCTGCAAGTGTGTATGTATACGGTGTGTGTGTGTGTGTTTAATAAAGATGGAAAATCAGAGTGATAAGAAGTGTTTACTGGTGGATTAATAGTGACCCTTTACACGTGAAGAGCATGATAAGTCACTGTCACTGTCAAATTCACTGATATCAACTCAGTATTTGGTCTTGTGATACTCACCTTAGATTCTCCAGTTTACAGTTGGGATCCTCCAGAAAAGAAGAAAGATGCTTCACTCCTGAGTGTCCTGCTTTACTCCCATCCAGCCACAGCTTTCTCATGTGTGAGGGGTTTGATCTCAGTGCTGATGCAAGATCACTGAAGCCCTCTTCTGTAATACTGCAGTCTCCAAGGCTGTAGAGAGGAAAGGATAATGTAATGTATATCCTTTTAGAAAAAAAAATATGAAAAGCAATATAAACCCTCCTCCCCCAAAAAACAACAAACACACACACATACATATTGTAGCGGAGTAGTGGCCTTAGAAAAGAGGAAATTGTTTGTTGGGCGCCAGATGCTCGGAGGGAGCGTCACAGAGGGAGAAAAGTTACAAAGGCCACTATCACTACCAGACCCAATACCGCACTAAAAGGGATTAGGCCAATATTGAACCTCTCCGGGCTAGCTCAGGGGTTGGGTGAAGCAATGAACCAGAGCAGGGCAATGCAAATAGCAATACGTCAGTGTATTTTAGAATGACAAGGGGACGGAGAAGTGTGACAGAAAAAACATTAAATATACACAGGAAAAGAAAAGAACAGGGCATCAACAGTGCATCAACAGTTTTCCCCCACAATCTTAGTTAATTTCATTATCTTCAGAACTAATGGTTCACACACACAAATATCAATACACTTGAACATGATAACCCCCTTCAGTCACACAGGGACTAAACCATAGCGTTGTGTATGTGTGTGTGTGTGCGTGCGGCCAAGCGACGGGAGGGAAAAGGGAGAGAACTCCAACGTTCGTCCAGCAGGCGGGAGGACGGACGTAAGGAGTAGTAGCAGCGGTGATGCGACACAGGCAGAACGTCGGTAGTGGAGCAGAGGCACCAGACGAAACGTCGGGTTATAGTAGAGGTATTGTTTAGCTACGGTGCAGACAGCACAACTGTCAGGAGCAGGTGATGACATGAACAGTGCGTCGGGAGTGGAGCAGAGCTACCAGAAGAACGTCGGGTTATAGCGGAGGAATACGGTCACTACAATGCAGATAAACTGTCAGTAGCAGGGGTGATAAGACACAGAGAGTACCTGAGAGCCTTTGACAGCGATCTGAATCCGGTATTCCACCAGGAAGCCCGAAACATAGTCCGCAATTAAAGCACATCCATTTTGTATTCCACAAACGAAAGAGATCTGGTTGTACGAGTCTCACTGCCCTTTTTGCACAACATCCGCAAGGCAACCATCAAAACATCTCCCCACTCTTCCTAAACAGGAAGTACTATATGGACGTAGGCCTATTCCAGTCAAGCCACAGTGGCCAATGATGCTCCAGCCATTCACCCAGAGACGTGAGTACAAGACCAGTCTAACAGAGAAAGAGTCAAAACACCTGATATAATCGTTTTAGACAAAGAAGGCAACTCAGCAATTCTAAAAAGTACCAGGTCTACTCTTACTAAAACTAATAGGGAAAATACTTTCATTAGTCCATCATGGAGGAAAAATAGTGAGAGGCTTTAGAAAACTGGGCGTGCATGGTGAAGGCTCCATGATACACGCCACAATATATATACAGTATATAATATATGTGTGTGTGTATATATGTGTGTATATATGTATGTATATGTATATATTATGTGTGTGTTTGTGAGTGTGTATGTGTGTGTGACAAATATACAAATATACAAAAATGAATAGCCCATGGGTCTACATGTAGTTTTGCAAATGTTTTCACGTTCAGGACTAGGACTAAGACTAGGCTCCAGTTGAGTAGACTGAGGCTGAGACTGAGACTGAGACTGAGGCTGAGGCTGAGATTGAGGCTGAGGCTGAGACTGAGTATGAGGCTGTCAGGGAAAAGACCCTAAACAGTTAGTTAGCAGATTAAAGACACCACCCAGCATGGAAGTGAACTGGACTTGTTTACGCCGCGTCCGGCGGAGAGCAGGCACCTTGCCCAGGGTCTCTCTGACGTGCCATGCTAAAACAAAGTCCCTTTATTGAAAATCCAATGTTTACACAGGATGGCAGACAGGATTCTGCGATACACTTAGGATACCTGCAGTTTAGCTGAATTTTACTTCTGCCCAGCAACAAGACATTCCACAATTCCCCAATTCCTTCTTATCTTGCACCTGCTCTCTCCAACAGAGATTATACAACACCCAATTCCTTCTTGCCTTAGGTAAACATATACGTGAGGTATCTGGGTGAACATTCTTGACTCTGCTAATTGTCTTCCAAAGTCCAATCTACATGGAGAACGCAGGGCACACAGCATTTTGGAACAAACCTTAAAACAAAAAGACATTCATGATAAAATATAATAATACTTTCTTTAACAGAGGCTGAGGCTGAGGTTGAGGCTGAGGCTGAGGCTGAGACTGAGGCTGAGACTGAGACTGAGGCTGAGGCTGAGACTGAGCAGGCCGTAGCTGAGGCTGAGGTCGATGACGGTGTTGCTCCATAACCCTCCTTCTCCCCGCCGTATACAAATCGCACCAATTAATAAGACAGCACCCTCACCACATACAGAGAGTGCACACTAATAAGACAGCACCCTCACCACCTGCAGAGGGTGCACACTAATAACACAGCACCCTCACCACTTGCAGAGGGTGCACACTAATAAGACAAATGTACAAAAATGAATAGGTCATTAAAAGTAGAATAAACTTATATGTGGCTCCTACAGTGTGTGTTTGTGTAAGTGTTTGTGTCTGTGTGTGCATAAGTAAGTGTGTGTGTGTGTGTGTGTGTGTGTGTGTGTGTGTGTGTGTGTGTGTGTGAGTAATAAAGATGGAAAATCAGAGTGATAAGAAGTGTTTACTGGTGGATTAATAGTGACCCTTTACAAGTGAAGAGCATGATGTCACTGTCACTGTCAAATTCACTGATAGCAACTCAGTATTTGGTCTTGTGATACTCACTTTAGTTCCTCCAATTTACAGTTGGGATCCTCCAGAAGAGAAGAAAGATGCTTCACTCCTGAGTCTCCTGCTTTACTCCCTCTCAGCCCCAGCACTCTCATGTGTGAGGGGTTTGATCTCAGTGCTGATGCAAGAGAACTGAAGCCCTCTTCTGTAATACTGCAGTTCCCAATGCTGTAGAGAGAAATGAAAAAAATGATTAATTATTTCCAATTAGACAAAAAACATTGTATGAGAATAAAAAAAAGTAAAGTGTGTTTGTTGGAAAATCAGAGTGATAAGAAGTGTTTAATGGTGGATGATTAATAGTGACCCTTTACATGTGAAGAGCATGATGTCACTGTCACTGTCAAATTCACTGATATCAACTCAGTATTTGGTTTTGTGAAACTCACTATAGATTCTCCAGTTTACAGTTGGGATCCTCCAGAAGAGAAGAAAGATGCTTCACTCCTGAGTCTCCTGCTTTACTCCCATACAGCCCCAGTTTTCTCATGTGTGAGGGGTTTGATCTCAGTGCTGATGCAAGAGAACTGAAGCCCTCTTCTGTAATACTGCAGTCTGTCAGGCTGTAGAGAGGAAAGGCAAATGTAATGTATATCCTTTTAGAAAAAAAAATATGAAAAGCAATATAAACCCTCCTCAAAAAAAACAACAAACACACACACATACATACATATGCAGTATATAATATATATATATTTGTGTGTATATATGTATATATTATGTGTGTGTTTGTAAGTGTGTGTGCGTGTGTAAGTGTGTGTGACAAATATACAAATATACAAAAATGAATAGCCCATGGGTCTATATGTAGTTTTGCAAATGTTTTCACGTTCAGGACTAGGACTAGGACTAGGCTCCAGTTGAGTAGGCTGAGACTGAGACTGAGACTGAGACTGAGACTGAGACTGAGGCCGTAGCTGAGACTGAGGCTGAGACTGAGACTGAGACTGAGACTGAGCAGAACGTAGCTGAGACTGAGGCTGAGGCCGTAGCTGAGGCTGAGCAGGCCGTAACTGAGACACAGACTGAGACTGAGGCTGAGGCTGAGGCTGAGGCTGAGACTGAGGTCAATGACAGTGTTGCTCCATAACCTGCCTTCTTCCCCCCGTATACAAATCGCACCAATTAATAAGACAGCACTCTCACCACCTGCAGAGGGTGCACACTAATAAGACAGCACCCTCACCACCTGCAGAGGGTGAACACTAATAAGACAGCACCCTCACCACCTGCAGAGGGTGCACACTAATAAGACAGCATCCTCACCACCTGCAAAGGGTGCAAACTTGCCAATACAAATATACAAAAATGAATAGGTCATTAAAAGTAGAATAAACTTAAATGTGGCTCCTACAGTGTGTGTTTGTGTAAGTGTGTGTGTCTGTGTGTGCATAAGTAAGTGTGTGTGTGTGTTTGTGTGTGTGTGTGTGCATAAGTAAGTGTTTGTTTGTGTGCGTGCGTGCGTGCGTGTTTGTGTGTGGTATATGTAAGTATCTGCAAGTGTGTATGTATACGGTGTGTGTGTGTTTGTGTTTCATAAAGATGGAAAATCAGAGTGATAAGAAGTGTTTACTGGTGGATTAATAGTGACCCTTTACACGTGAAGAGCATGATAAGTCACTGTCACTGTCAAATTCACTGATATCAACTCAGAATTTGGTCTTGTGAAACTCACTATAGTATCTCCAGTTTACAGTTGGGATCCTCCAGAAAAGAAGAAAGATGCTTCACTCCTGAGTGTCCTGCTTTACTCCCATCCAGCCACAGCTTTCTCATGTGTGAGGGGTTTGATCTCAGTGCTGATGCAAGATCACTGAAGCCCTCTTCTGTAATACTGCAGTCTCCAAGGCTGTAGAGAGGAAAGGATAATGTAATGTTTATCCTTTTAGAAAAAAAAATATGAAAAGCAATATAAACCCTCCTCCCCAAAAAAACAACAAACACAAACACACATACATATTGTAGCGGAGTAGTGGCCTTAGAAAAGAGGAAATTGTTTGTTGGGCGCCAGATGCTCGGAGGGAGCGTCACAGAGAGAGAAAAGTTACAAAGGCCACTATTACTACCAGACCCAATACCGCACTAAAAGGGATTAGGCCAATATTGAACCTCTCCGGGCTAGCTCAGGGGTTGGGTGAAGCAATGAACCAGAGCAGGGCAATGCAAATAGCAATACGTCAGTGTATTTTAGAATGACAAGGGAACGGAGAAGTTTGACAGAAAAAACATTAAATATACACAGGAAAAGAAAAGAACAGGGCATTAACAGTGCATCAACAGTTTTCCCCCACAATCTTAGTTCATTTCATTATCTTCAGAACTAATGGTTCACACACACAAATATCAATACACTTGAACATGATAACCCCCTTCAGTCACACAGGGACTAAACCATAGCGTTGTGTATGTGTGTGTGTGTGTGTGCAGCCAAGCGACGGGAGGGAAAAGGGAGAGAACTCCAATGTTCGTCCAGCAGGCGGGAGGACGGACGTAAGGAGTAGTAGCAGCGGTGATGCGACACAGGCAGAACGTCGGTAGTGGAGCAGAGGCACCAGACGAAACGTCGGGTTATAGTAGAGGTATTGTTTAGCTACGGTGCAGACAGCACAACTGTCAGGAGCAGGTGATGACACAAACAGTGCGTCGGGAGTGGAGCAGAGCTACCAGAAGAACGTCGGGTTATAGCGGAGGAATACGTTCACTACAATGCAGATAAACTGTCAGTAGCAGGGGTGATAAGACACAGAGAGTACCTGAGAGCCTTTGACAGCGATCTGAATCCGGTATTCCACCAGGAAGCCCGAAACGTAGTCCGCAATTAAAGCACATCCATTTTGTATTCCACAAACGAAAGAGATCTGGTTGCACGAGTCTCACTGCCCTTTTTGCACAACATCCGCAAGGCAACCATCAAAACATCTCCCCACTCTTCCTAAACAGGAAGTACTATATGGACGTAGGCCTATTCCAGTCAAGCCACAGTGGCCAATGATGCTCCAGCCATTCACCCAGAGATGTGAGTACAAGACCAGTCTAACAGAGAAAGAGTCAAAACACCTGATATAATCGTTTTAGACAAAGAAGGCAACTCAGCAATTCTAAAAAGTACCAGGTCTACTCTTACTAAAACTAATAGGGAAAATACTTTCATTAGTCCATCATGGAGGAAAAATAGTGAGAGGCTTTAGAAAACTGGGCGTGCATGGTGAAGGCTCCATGATACACGCCACAATATATATACAGTATATAATATATATGTGTGTGTATATATGTGTGTATATATGTATGTATATGTATATATTATGTGTGTGTTTGTGAGTGTGTATGTGTGTGTGACAAATATACAAATATACAAAAATGAATAGCCCATGGGTCTACATGTAGTTTTGCAAATGTTTTCACGTTCAGGACTAGGACTAAGACTAGGCTCCAGTTGAGTAGACTGAGGCTGAGGCTGAGGCTGAGGCTGAGATTGAGGCTGAGGCTGAGATTGAGGCTGAGTATGAGGCTGTCAGGGAAAAGACCCTAAACAGTTAGTTAGCAGATTAAAGACACCACCCAGCATGGAAGTGAACTGGACTTGTTTACGCCGCGTCCGGCGGAGAGCAGACACTTTGCCCAGGGTCTCTCTGACGTGCCATGCTAAAACAAAGTCCCTTTATTGAAAATCCAATGTTTACACAGGATGGCAGACAGGATTCTGGGATACACTTAGGATACCTGCAGTTTAGCTGAATTTTACTTCTGCCCAGCAACAAGACATTCCACAATCCCCCAATTCCTTCTTATCTTGCACCTGCTCTCTCCAACAGAGATTATACAACACCCAATTCCTTCTTGCCTTAGGTAAACATATACGTGAGGTATCTGGGTTAACATTCTTGACTCTGCTAATTGTCTTCCAAAGTCCAATCTACATGGAGAACGCAGGGCACACAGCATTTTGGAACAAACCTTAAAACAAAAAGACATTCATGATAAAATATAATAATACTTTCTTTAACAGAGGCTGAGGCTGAGGTTGAGGCTGAGGCTGAGGCTGAGACTGAGGCTTAGGCTGAGGCTGAGACTGAGGCTGAGGTCGATGACGGTGTTGCTCCATAACCCTCCTTCTCCCCGCCGTATACAAATCGCACCAATTAATAAGACAGCACCCTCACCACATACAGAGAGTGCACACTAATAAGACAGCACCCTCACTACCTGCAGAGGGTTCACACTAATAACACAGCACCCTCACCACTTGCAGAGGGTGCACACTAATAAGACAAATATACAAAAATGAATAGGTAATTAAAAGTAGAATAAACTTAAATGTGGCTCCTACAGTGTGTGTTTGTGTAAGTGTTTGTGTCTGTGTGTGCATAAGTAAGTCTGTGTGTGTGTGTGTGTGTGTGTGTGTGTGTGTGTGTGTGTGTGTGAGTAATACAGATGGAAAATCAGAGTGATAAGAAGTGTTTACTGGTGGATTAATAGTGACCCTTTACAAGTGAAGAGCATGATGTCACTGTCACTGTCAAATTCACTGATAGCAACTTAGTATTTGGTCTTGTGATACTCACTTTAGTTCCTCCAATTTACAGTTGGGATCCTTCAGAAGAGAAGAAAGATGCTTCACTCCTGAGTCTCCTGCTTTACTCCCTCTCAGCCCCAGCACTCTCATGTGTGAGGGGTTTGATCTCAGTGCTGATGCAAGAGAACTGAAGCCCTCTTCTGTAATACTGCAGTTCCCAATGCTGTAGAGAGAAAGGAAGAAAATGATTAATTATTTCCAATTAGACAAAAAACATTGTATGAGAATAAAAAAAAGTAAAGTGTGTTTGTTGGAAAATCAGAGTGATAAGAAGTGTTTAATGGTGGATTAATAGTGACCCTTTACATGTGAAGAGCATGATGTCACTGTCACTGTCAAATTCACTGATATCAACTCAGTATTTGGTCTTGTGAAACTCACTATAGATTCTCCAGTTCACAGTTGGGATCCTCCAGAAGAGAAGAAAGATGCTTCACTCCTGAGTCTCCTGCTTTACTCCCATACAGCCCCAGTTTTCTCATGTGTGAGGGGTTTGATCTCAGTGCTGATGCAAGAGAACTGAAGCCCTCTTCTGTAATACTGCAGTCTGTCAGGCTGTAGAGAGGAAAGGCAAATGTAATGTATATCCTATTAGAAAAAAAATATGAAAAAGCAATATAAACCCTCCTCCCCAAAAAAACAACAAACACACACACATACATACATATGCAGTATATAATATATATATATGTGTGTGTATATATGTATATATTATGTGTGTGTTTGTAAGTGTGTGTGCGTGTGTAAGTGTGTGTAACAAATATACAAATATACAAAAATGAATAGCCCATGGGTCTACATGTAGTTTTGCAAATGTTTTCACGTTCAGGACTAGGACTAGGACTAGGCTCCAGTTGAGTAGGCTGAGACTGAGACTGAGACTGAGGCCGTAGCTGAGACTGAGGCTGAGACTGAGACTGAGACTGAGACTGAGCAGAACGTAGCTGAGGCTGAGGCCGTAGCTGAGGCTGAGGTCAATGACGGTGTTGCTCCATAACCTGCCTTCTCCCCCCCGTATACAAATCACACCAATTAATAAGACAGCACTCTCACCACCTGCAGAGGGTGCACACTAATAAGACAGCACCCTCACCACCTGCAGAGGGTGAACACTAATAAGACAGCACCCTCACCACCTGCAGAGGGTGCACACTAATAAGACAGCATCCTCACCACCTGCAAAGGGTGCAAACTTGCCAATACAAATATACAAAAATGAATAGGTCATTAAAAGTAGAATAAACTTAAATGTGGCTCCTACAGTGTGTGTTTGTGTAAGTGTGTGTGTCTGTGTGTGCATAAGTAAGTGTGTGTGTGTGTGTGTGTGTGTGTGTGTGCATAAGTAAGTGTTTGTTTGTGTGCGTGCGTGCGTGCATGCGTGCGTGTTTGTGTGTGGTATATGTAAGTATCTGCAAGTGTGTATGTATACGGTGTGTGTGTGTGTGTTTAATAAAGATGGAAAATCAGAGTGATAAGAAGTGTTGGTGGATTAATAGTGACCCTTTACATGTGAAGAGCATGATAAGTCACTGTCACTGTCAAATTCACTGATATCAACTCAGTATTTGGTCTTGTGATACTCACCTTAGTGTCTCCAGTTTACAGTTGGGATCCTCCAGAAGAGAAGAAATATGCTTCACTCCTGAGTGTCCTGCTTTACTCCCATCCAGCCACAGCACTCTCATGTGTGAGGGGTTTGATCTCAGTGCTGATGCAAGATCACTGAAGCCCTCTTCTGTAATACTGCAGTCTCCAAGGCTGTAGAGAGGAAAGGATAATGTAATGTATATCCTTTTAGAAAAAAAAATATGAAAAGCAATATAAACCCTCCTCCCCCAAAAAACAACAAACACAAACACACATACATATTGTAGCGGAGTAGTGGCCTTAGAAAAGAGGAAATTGTTTGTTGGGCGCCAGATGCTCGGAGGGAGCGTCACAGAGGGAGAAAAGTTACAAAGGCCACTATTACTACCAGACCCAATACCGCACTAAAAGGGATTAGGCCAATATTGAACCTCTCCGGGCTAGCTCAGGGGTTGGGTGAAAGCAATGAACCAGAGCAGGGCAATGCAAATAGCAATACGTCAGTGTATTTTAGAATGACAAGGGGACGGAGAAGTGTGACAGAAAAAACATTAAATATACACAGGAAAAGAAAAGAACAGGGCATCAACAGTGCATCAACAGTTTTCCCCCACAATCTTAGTTAATTTCATTATCTTCAGAACTAATGGTTCACACACACAAATATCAATACACTTGAACACGATAACCCCCTTCAGTCACACAGGGACTAAACCATAGCGTTGTGTATGTGTGTGTGTGTGCGTGCGGCCAAGCGACTGGAGGGAAAAGGGAGAGAACTCCAACATTCGTCCAGCAGGCGGGAGGACGGACGTAAGGAGTAGTAGCAGCGGTGATGCGACACAGGCAGAACGTCGGTAGTGGAGCAGAGGCACCAGACGAAACGTCGGGTTATAGTAGAGGTATTGTTTAGCTACGATGCAGACAGCACAACTGTCAGGAGCAGGTGATGACACGAACAGTGCGTCGGGAGTGGAGCAGAGCTACCAGAAGAACGTCGGGTTATAGCGGAGGAATACGGTCACTACAATGCAGATAAACTGTCAGTAGCAGGGGTGATAAGACACAGAGAGTACCTGAGAGCCTTTGACAGCGATCTGAATCCGGTATTCCACCAGGAAGCCCGAAACGTAGTCCGCAATTAAAGCACATCCATTTTGTATTCCACAAACGAAAGAGATCTGGTTGCACGAGTCTCGCTGCCCTTTTTGCACAACATCCGCAAGGCAACCATCAAAACATCTCCCCACTCTTCCTAAACAGGAAGTACTATATGGACGTAGGCCTATTCCAGTCAAGCCACAGCGGCCAATGATGCTCCAGCCATTCACCCCGAGACGTGAATACAAGACCAGACTAACAGAGAAAGAGTATAAACACCTGATATAATCGTTTTAGACAAAGAAGGCAACTCAGCAATTCTAAAAAGTAACAGGTCTACTCTTACTAAAACTAATAGGGAAAATACTTTCATTAGTCCATCATGGAGGAAAAATAGTGAGAGGCTTTAGAAAACTGGGCGTGCATGGTGAAGGCTCCATGATACACGCCACAATATATATACAGTATATAATATATATGTGTGTGTATATATGTGTGTATATATGTATGTATATGTATATATTATGTGTGTGTTTGTGAGTGTGTATGTGTGTGTGACAAATATACAAATATACAAAAATGAATAGCCCATGGGTCTACATGTAGTTTTGCAAATGTTTTCACGTTCAGGACTAGGACTAAGACTAGGCTCCAGTTGAGTAGGCTGAGGCTGAGGCTGAGGCTGAGACTGAGGCTGAGGCTGAGTATGAGGCTGTCAGGGAAAAGACCCTAAACAGTTAGTTAGCAGATTAAAGACACCACCCAGCATGGAAGTGAACTGGACTTGTTTACGCCGCGTCCGGCGGAGAGCAGACACCTTGACCAGGGTCTCTCTGACGTGCCATGCTAAAACAAAGTCCCTTTATTGAAAATCCAATGTTTACACAGGATGGCAGACAGGATTCTGGGATACACTTAGGATACCTGCAGTTTAGCTGAATTTTACTTCTGCCCAGCAACAAGACATTCCACAATCCCCCAATTCCTTCTTATCTTGCACCTGCTCTCTCCAACAGAGATTATACAACCCCCAATTCCTTCTTGCCTTAGGTAAACATATATGTGAGGTATCTGGGTTAACATTCTTGACTCTGCTAATTGTCTTCCAAAGTCCAATCTACATGGAGAACGCAGGGCACACAGCATTTTGGAACAAACCTTAAAACAAAAAGACATTTATGATAAAATATAATAATACTTTCTTTAACAGAGGCTGAGACTGAGGTTGAGACTGAAGCTGAGGCTGAGGCTGAGGCTGAGGCTGAGGCTGAGGCTGAGGCTGAGACTGAGACTGAGACTGAGACTGAGACTGAGCAGGCCGTAGCTGAGGCTGAGGTCAATGACGGTGTTGCTCCATAACCCTCCTTCTCCCCACCGTATACAAATCGCACCAATTAATAAGACAGCACCCTCACCACATGCAGAGAGTGCACACTAATAAGACAGCACCCTCACCACCTGCAGAGGGTGCACAATAATAAGACAGCACCCTCACCACTTGCAGAGGGTGCACACTAATAAGACAGCACCCTCACCACCTGCAGAGGGTGCACACTAATAAGACAAATATACAAAAATGAATAGGTCATTAAAAGTAGAATAAACTTAAATGTGGCTCCTACAGTGTGTGTTTGTGTAAGTGTTTGTGTCTGTGTGTGCATAAGTAAGTGTGTGTGTGTGTGTGTGTGTGTGTGTGTGTGTGTGTGTAATAAAGATGGAAAATCAGAGTGATAAGAAGTGTTTACTGGTGGATTAATAGTGACCCTTTACATGTGAAGAGCATGACAGTCCACTATCACTGTCAAATTCACTGATAGCAACTCAGTATTTGGTCTTGTGATACTCACCTTAGTGTCTCCAGTTTACAGTTGGGATCCTCCAGAAAAAAAGAAAGATGCTTCACTCCTGAGTCTCCTGCTTTACTCCCATACAGCCACAGCTCTCTCATGTGTGAGGGGTTTGATCTCAGTGCTGGTGCAAGAGAACTGAAGCCCTCTTCTGTAATACTGCAGTTTGACAGACTGTAGAGAGAAAAGGTTAAAAAAATCCATTTCAGACAAACAATATGAAAAGGAACAGTGGCGGTGCTTCAATACAGGGCGCTAGGGCGCCGCCCCTCTTAAAATTTTGAAAGAATAAAATGTAAAAAATCATTATATACCAAATAATTAAAATAAGACATGTACCGTGTTAATGGGTTAAAAGTGTGTGGGAGACCATAAGCCCCTGTCAACAACCACTTAAATGTGACCAAAAATAATATATTGCCATTCGTTATCACTGAGAAAAGCCCCTCCTCCCTTGTGGGGCGCCGGCCAAATGGAAGTCAATGGGAGCTCTCATACTTTTCACAGTCATTTGAGCAAGGACAGCTTCTCATTGGCGAATGGAAGTTCGATCCTTGGGCGCAAAGTCATTGCACCCTAACCAATGACATTGTTTCCTATCGTTACTTATTTCAACGTGACTATGGACTATTCAGCGAATCAGAGACCAGACACTATGATGTGATGTCATTCCCATCACATAATCATATTGGAGAGCACCATAGCTAGCAGAAACGTTGGTTTGTGAATATGGCGACATCGGTGACTGAAAACTCTGTGGTATCATTATGTGAAACACCGTTTAATCGATGATTAGATGTTGATAAGAGGAGAGTGAAAGACTTGGGACCCAAACGGATATAAACATTCAGCAGCAAACCACTGATAGCACCCGGAGCTTCTCGTCAAACCGGTAGGCTATGCTAAGCAGAGCTGGTTAGCTTGTTGTTCAGTTAGTAATGTTTTTTTTTGGTTCCCCTGTCTTGTTGTTCCAAAGTCTTTGGTCTGAAACACTCTGGATTACGGGAATAAGGGATCTAAAGCACTTTACTGAAAAATGTAAAAGCATGAATCTGGCCTTAGCCATCTAAATAACAGCCTGAAGCTAAACCTCTTTGGAAGACTGAGTATTGCAGAGCAGTTGGACGAAGGGTACCGAATTGGCATTTGAAAACATGTAGTATCATCCAGTGTTTCTGAATCTATTCTGCTCTAAACCACTGGTATCATCCAGTCTCTCTCACTCTATTCTGCTCTAAACCTCTCCACCCTGTGTTTTTTTAATCTACTCTGTTTTAAACTTATTGTACACAATGTTTCTGAATCTAGTCTACTCTAAACCTCTACTACCCAATGTTTAAACCTCTGGAACCCAACCCAATGTTTCTTAAACCATTCTGCTCTAAACCTCTCAAGCCCAATTTTACAGTTTGTTGAGAGTTGTAAATGGACAGTGTTGTGCACTGTGTTTTCATGAAATAAATCTTTGTTTTTTAATATATTCTACTCAAAACCTCTCTTGTGTGTTTTTTTTCTCATTTTGGATTTAAACCTCACTGCCCAAAATCACCAGCCGCCACTGAAAAGGAATACAATAATATATATATAAAATGTGTGTGTGTTTGTAAGTTTGTATGTATGTATGAGTGTGTGTTTCAGAGTGTGTGTAAGTGTGTGTGTATAAGTGTGTGTGTGTGTGTGTGTGTGTGTGTGTGTGTGTGTGTGTTTGTGTGATTGTGAGTAATAAAGATGGAAAAGGACAGTGCTAAGAAGTTTACTGCTGAATTAATATTATCCTTCCTTCCGTCTTCTGAGCTTTCACTAAAGTCATGGTCGTACTGCTGCAACAGCAGCTCCTCCAGGTTATAACTGCGTGTGGCCCATCTCATTGGCTGTTGACCACTTCCCACGGTTCTAAGGCCTTTGGAACATTGCTGCCAATCAACAACTCCAGCTTGGCTTTGACTGTAAGAAGGTTCACCTCCCTAAGGTAAGGAGATCTAGAGAGATCAGCATTGGTGGGAATGCTACTTGTGTCTACTGGCATGCTTTCCTGAGTGTATACCTCTGGTAATGCAATAAAGTAGTTCTCATCTACAGCAGAGAGCTCTAACCATGTGATGATGTCTGAGCTAACAGGCTTCTTTTGAGACATAGTTCAGAGCTAGATATTGGCCAACTGTGACTTAAGAAAACCTCTGTATTCATTGCACATAGGAAGCACCTTTAAGTTGTTCAAAAGACTTAACTAGACTTCCATCCTCCAAAAAGAGAAGAATGCAGCTTATGAATGTTATTTCAAAAAAATGTGACAGCATCCACTAACATCAGTTGTTGCAGTCTGCAGTGTGAATCCTCCAGTAAAGCACACAGCTGAGTCACTCCCAAGGCTTCTGGTATGAGCTCACTCAGATCCAGCTTAGTCATGAGTAAGGGGTTTGAACCCACAGCTGAAGCCACAGCAGCACAGGCTTCCTCAGCAGCACTCCCCTTCAGGAACCTGTACAAATAGAGACAATAAATATATATATATTTGTTGTCTGACACAAAACATCATCACTGGTGCTTAAATAAAAAACACTCAAAAACATTACAACTTCTACCAAGGCAGCCTTTTACAAAATGAAAGAAGCAAACTGATCAGTCACATATGTGTTTTTCTCATGGGAAAGGAAGCACTGCTACCCACTAGTATAGTCTATTAGTTCAATACGTCTGCTTGGCCTGGTGCAGCAGCTTTAAATCTAGCAGGCTGAGTTTTCACTGCAACAGCTGAGCTCGTCACTTTCAATATAATGTTCATCTATGGTCATTAGTGATGCCCCTAAGTCAGGGGTTCTCAAACTTTTGCAAGCTGGGCCCCCCCAAAGCTGATTAGGGGTAATTGGGCCCCCCCTCCCCCCCCGCCGCCGGTGGCCCGCCGCTACCACCCTCAACTACACCACCATATATATATATATAGATAGATAGATAGCGTATTGTTATTGATAGGCCTGACATGTCAAGATTAGGCTATTGTTATTGTTAGGCCCATACAGACAATTATTATTAGGATTCCTCCGTCAGGAGGAACCCTATTGTTTTTGTAGGTATTATTATTATTCTTGTACCATGGGAGTCAATGGCAGCCCCTAGAACCGTATGGTAACTTTTTCTTAAATTTGGCACACTCATTAAGGACAGTCCCTTCTTTACTCACACCAAGTTTCATGTTTCCCACTAGACCACGCTAGCGCCACCAACGGGTCAAAGTTGGACTTTTGTTAACACACACAACTTTTGAACCGTTTGACCGATTTTCAAAAATGAGGTACCATTGGATTCCTTGGATCAAGACGAATTCGACGTTCAATGGCACCAATTTTCGGTTGTATAGATTTTCCGCTATTACCAGTTTTATCAAACTGCTTTGAAAGCCTACTCTTCCTACAATATTTCTCAAATCCCATATGGTAACTTTTTCTTAAATTTGGCACACTCATTAAGGACAGTCCCTTCTTCACTCACACCAAGTTTCGTGTCTCCCACTAGACCACGCTAGCGCCACAAATGGGTCAAAGTTGGACTTTTGTTAACACTGTAACTTTTGAACCGTTTGACCGATTTTCAAAAATGAGGTACCATTGGATTCCTTGGATCAATTCAACGTTCAATGGCGCCAATTTTCGGTTATGTAGATTTTCCAATATTTGCGCTTTTCTCAAAAACTCTTGAAAAGCCTACTCCTCCAACAATTTTTGTCAAATCTTCTTCAAAATCACTAGAGATGATCTTCAGACCAAGCCTCACAAAAGTTAATCAACATAATTTTGATCCTCACAACCGTTTGTCCGGTACAGCCACTCAAATTCAGCAGAAAAGCAGCTAAACAGAAAGTGAAGTAATATCTAAGCAAATCTTTGAGATATAAACCTGGGTGACAGTGGTGCAGAGGTAGAGAAGTTGTTTAGTAATCAGAAGGTTGTTAGTTCAATTCCCTGTTGAAGCGTCCTTTAGCAAGACACTTCTTTTTTCACTCTTCTTTCCTCTATTCTTTCCTTCTTCCACTCTTCTTTCCTTCTTTTACTCTTCTTTCCAAAATTGTAAAGAATATACATTTTCCCCTGATTTCGCAATCTTAGGAGGAATCCGCATCGCTGCTTGCAGCTATATTTACTATTTTTTTTTCATTATTATTAGGATTCCTCCGTCAGGAGGAAACCTATTGTTATTGTAGGTATTATTATTATGTTTGTACCATGGGAGTCAATGGCAGCCCCTAGAACCGTATGGTAACTTTTTCTGAAATTTGGCACACTCATTAAGGACAGTCCCTTCTTTACTCACACCAAGTTTCATGTCTCCCACTAGACCACACTAGCGCCACCAACGGGTCAAAGTTGGACTTTTGTTAACACACACAACTTTTGAACCGTTTGACCGATTTTCAAAAATGAGGTACCATTGGATTCCTTGGATCAAGACGAATTCGACGTTCAATGGCACCAATTTTCGGTTGTATGGATTTTCCGCTATTAGCGGTTTTATCAAACTGCTTTAAAAGCCTACTGTTCCTACAATTTTTCTCAAATCAGATATGGTAACTTTTTCTGAAATTTGCCACACTCATTAAGGACAGTCCCTTCTTTACTCACACCAAGTTTCATGTCTCCCACTAGACCACACTAGCGCCACCAACGGGTCAAAGTTGGACTTTTGTTAACACACACAACTTTTGAACCGTTTGACCGATTTTCAAAAATGAGGTACCATTGGATTCCTTGGATCAAGACGAATTCGACGTTCAATGGCGCCAATTTTCGGTTGTATAGATTTTCCGCTATTAGCGGTTTTATCAAACTGCTTTAAAAGCCTACTGTTCCTACAATTTTTCTCAAATCAGATATGGTAACTTTTTCTGAAATTTGACACACTCATTAAGGACAGTCCCTTCTTTACTCACACCAAGTTTCATGTCTCCCACTAGACCACACTAGCGCCACCAACGGGTCAAATTTGGACTTTTGTTAACACTGTAACTTTTGAACTGTTTGACCGATTTTCAAAAATGAGGTATCATTGGATTCCTTGGATCAAGACGAATCCAACGTTTAATGGCGCCAATTTTCGGTTGTATAGATTTTCTGTTATTCCCAGTTTTATCAAAAAACCTTTGAAAGCTTACTCCTCCTATAATTTTGGTCAAATCTTCTTCAAAATCACTAGAGATGATCTTCAGACCAAGCCTCACAAAACGCAATCAACAAAATGTTGATCCTCACAACCGTTTGTCCGGTATAGCCACTCAAATTCAGCAGAAAAGCAGAAAGTGAAGTAATATCTAAGCAAATCTTTGAGATATTAACCTGGCTGTCAGTGGTGCAGGGGTAGAGAAGTCGTTTGGTAATCAGAAGGTTGTAAGTTCAATTCCCTGTCAAAGCGTCCTTTAGCAAGACACTTCTTTCTTTTCTTCTTTCCCTTCTTCACTCTTCTTTCCTTCTTTTACTCTTCTTTCCAAAATTGTGAAGAATATACATTTTCCCCTGGTTTCGCAATCTTTGGAGGAATCCGCATCGCTGCTTGCAGCTATATTTATTATTATTATTATTATTATTATTATTATTATTATCAGTAATAGTAGGCCTATTAGTAGGCAATTCATTATTATCACCATAATTATGTTATTATTATTATAATTAATGATTATTGACCACTTATTATTATTATTATAATTATCATAATAATAATAAGTGTTATTATTACTATCATTAGGATACTGTTATTATTATGGGCCTCTTGTGATCTTTACAAAAAAAATCCTACAGGTCTGTCAATGTGAGACATGAGCCTGCTTTGCCCTGCAAAGGTCCTCAAATCTTGGGGCAATGTTTGACAAACATATCCTCAGGTCATCCTCGATCTGTGCGCGGTTGCGGTATTTAGTTTTGAGCGCAGTCAGTCTTGAAAAGCCTGCCTCGCACAAATATGTCGACGCCGAAAGGAGGAGCATTTTTAAGGCTATGTCGCAAAGCTGATCATTGCTAACCAGGATGACGAAAGAGGGGATATGCTTAGCTTAGCTCTGCTGAGCAGAGAAATGGATCCCGAACTCAGGCGAATGAACGGTAGTCCTCTTTGAAATATGACTTAAACTGATTTCTGATATTCGGCGTGATACAGTGTCATTTGACATGAGTTTAGCAGCTGCACCGGCAGCTATTGCGCGGCCGGCAAAATCAGTGTTTCGGCAATTGTATGGGGTTTGCCAAGCTTAGCAATTCTATGAGCAACTACATATGATGCCTCCAGACACTGCTTGGAGATGGTGGTTTGTTGTTGCTGGAGGCCATCACGTTTATGTTTAAAGAAGTCCACAGGCTTCAGAAACAGAAACTTGTCCATAGTTGTGTTTGCTGATACAGTGTGTGTGAAGTTAATACAGTTCTAATTTCAACGTCGCTTTTCTTGTGAGTGTGTTTGTATGTGTGGCTGTGAACGAATTGCACACGATTAATGGATAAGGCTGTGCTAGGCAATGGTTCCTAACAAAACGAACTGTACACAATGTAGACAGGGACAGCACAAAATAGTATTCAAGTGCTGGTGTTTATTTGTTGCAACACGGTGGATGATCAAAAACTGTAAAGGTAGGTGTTAAGGAGAAAAGGGCTGCAGTTGGAAGAAGGTAGCTAGCTAAAGGGCTAGCTCTCGGGGCTACGAGCTTTTTAAAAAGACTGTGGAGCAAATTACTCCTTAGAATAGGCTACGAATAGACCTACTGCAAGTGCAGTAAGGTATTAGGTACTAAGGAAGGAGTGAGTCTTTAAAAATACTTTTTATAAAGCAATGAATATCTGAATGATAGAGGAAACAAGAGAAATCGAACAAACTCTGCAGAGTGTCGTCTCAGGGTGAGCGCTTACCATGCCTGCGTTTTTTATACTCGGAAGCGTAGGTGCAACTCGCGTTCAAATGATACAACTCCGTTTTGATTGGTGAATCAGGAGCAAAACAGTATTTGATTTGTTTGGGTCAGTCCAGCCCCTTGCATTTCGCCTCTGAGGGAGCTTTCACTAACCAGTGACAGGTCAGCGGTAGTTTTTTTTTTTTCTCCCTCTGTGACATCGCGCCCCCCACTTTGAGAACCACTGCCCTAAGTCAACAGCTCAAAATATGAGGTGTGGCTATTAAATAAAGAGACTAATGTTTTAAGTCATAGTCATAGAACTCGTATATACTCGTAATAAAAGTCTCATTTTTTTTCTTTATTTGATACTCTTTGTAACATTCTTGGTCTTGATATCCATTTACCTGAGATTTTTCAGTTTACACTGCGGGTCCTCCTTCAGGTCTAAAAGCAGTTTGACTCCTGATTCCCCCGGATCATTTCCTCTGAGATCCAGCTTTCTGAGATGATTGGGATTTAACCTCAAGGCTGAAGCCAGACTAGCATAGCCGTCCTCTGTGATACTGCAGTCTGACAGCCTAAAGTGATAATATAGTCTTAATTCAGTCAAGGCAAACACAACAAGACATTTGCAGTATATTTAAAGTAAAATTATTTTTGTAGAATATTGAGGGGATCAGTAGTTTACAACATCAGGTACATTGGACATCAGAGCATTTGAAAGGTTGAGAACCTTGTAACGCTGGGGAACACAAACGGGGAGTAACTATGAAACTAACAGGGGATACTAAACAAACACAGAGACTATAACTAAGGACACAAACTTAAGAACAAACAAACAACAGAGTCTAACTCTGGCTAATAAGCGCGAGAGTGCGGAACTGAAATACACGGCGCTCAGCCGGACAAGAAAGTCACAAAAGACCTGGGGTCATGAGCACGGACTCTGGGAAACGTAGGCGTTAGAGCTAGAAGGCACGGGACTCGCTGACGTGGAAGGCAGCGGACAGGGAATCTTGCTAAAATAGAAGCCAGTGGACAAGGAAGTCGTAGAGGCTGATAACAAGGAGGCAAAATCCCGGGAACAATGAATGGATTGCAGAGCTGGCCGTCTCGGGCATAAACTTTGTCCGTGTAGCGACGAGACCAGACACCGGAGTATAAGTAGGATGTGACAGAGGTGTGTGTGATTGTGATCTGGAGAAAAGAAATGACATGCATCTGGGGAGAGTGGACATGACTGATGATTGGGATGATGTGCAGATAGGGAGAGTGGACATGACTGATGATTGGGGTGATGTGCAGCTAGGGAGTGTGGACGTGACGTGACTGATGATTGGGGTGATGTGCAGATAGGGAGAGTGGACGTGACTGATGATTGGGGTGATGTGCAGATAGGGAGAGTGGACGTGACGTGACTGATGATTGGGGTGATGTGCAGATAGGGAGAGTGGACGTGACTGATGATTGGGGTGATGTTCAGATAGGGAGAGTGGACGTGACGTGACTGATGATTGGGGTGATGTGCAGATAGGGAGAGTGGACGTGACTGATGATTGGGGTGATGTGCAGATAGGGAGAGTGGACGTGACTGATGATTGGGGTGATGTGCAGATAGGGAGAGTGGACGTGACTGATGATTGGGGTGATGTGCAGATAGGGAGAGTGGACGTGACGTGACTGATGATTGGGGTGATGTGCAGATAGGGAGAGTGGACGTGACGTGACTGATGATTGGGGTGATGTGCAGATAGGGAGAGTGGACGTGACGTGACTGATGATTGGGGTGATGTGCAGATAGGGAGTGTGGACGTGACTGATGATTGGGGTGATGTGCAGATAGGGAGAGTGGACGTGACGTGACTGATGATTGGGGTGATGTGCAGATAGGGAGAGTGGACGTGACGTGACTGATGATTGGGATGATGTGCAGATAGGGAGAGTGGACGTGACTGATGATTGGGGTGATGTGCAGATAGGGAGAGTGGAGGTGACGTGACTGATGATTGGGATGATGTGCAGATAGGGAGAGTGGACGTGACGTGACTGATGATTGGGGTGATGTGCAGATAGGGAGAGTGGACGTGACGTGACTGATGATTGGAGTGATGTGCAGATAGGGAGAGTGGACGTGACGTGACTGATGATTGGGGTGATGTGCAGATAGGGAGAGTGGACGTGACTGATGATTGGGGTGATGTGCAGATAGGGAGAGTGGAGGTGACGTGACTGATGATTGGGATGATGTGCAGATAGGGAGAGTGGACGTGACGTGACTGATGATTGGGGTGATGTGCAGATAGGGAGAGTGGACGTGACGTGACTGATGATTGGAGTGATGTGCAGATAGGGAGAGTGGACGTGACGTGACTGATGATTGGGGTGATGTGCAGATAGGGAGAGTGGACGTGACTGATGATTGGGGTGATGTGCAGATAGGGAGAGTGGACGTGACGTGACTGATGATTGGGGTGATGTGCAGATAGGGAGAGTGGACGTGACGTGACTGATGATTGGGGTGATGTGCAGATAGGGAGAGTGGACGTGACGTGACTGATGATTGGGGTGATGTGCAGATAGGGAGAGTGGACGTGACGTGACTGATGATTGGGGTGATGTGACGTGACTGATGATTGGGGTGATGTGACGTGACTGATGATTGGGGTGTGTGAATGAGTGTCCTGAAGGGAGTGTGACGGGAGTGGATGTTAGCGCAGACGTCACACAAGGTGTCATGGAACGTCGGACGACACAGAGATTGCAGGGAGGAGGGAGTTTATTGAAACCAGCCAGTACAGGGTTCACAGGGGGAACAAACGGGAACGCACAGAAGATAAAAATCCCAAAACTATAATACACAAAAGTTGGACTGGAGATAACTGGGATTAAATTAGAACGATCTGGGTGTCATGTTACCGTCACTGTCAAATTCACTGATAGCAACTCAGTATTTGGTCTTGTGATACTCGCCTTAGTTTCTCCAGTTTACAGTTGGGATCCTCCAGAAGAGAAGAAAGATGCTTCACTCCTGAGTCTCCTGCTTTATTCCCTCTCAGCCACAACTCTCTCATGTGTGAGGGGTTTGATCTCAGTGCTGATGCAAGAGAACTGAAGCCCTCTTCTGTAATACTGCAGTCTGACAGGCTGTAGAGAGGAAAGGAAAACATTGTTTTCCATTTTAGACAAGAAATATGAAAAGGAATACAATAATATATATATATATGTGTTTTGTAAGTGTGTTTGTAAGTTTGTATGTATGAGTGTGTGTTTGGGAGTGTTTGTGTGTGTGTGTGTGTGTGTGTGTGTGTGTGTGCAAGTGTATGTGTGTGTCTGTCTGTTCTTGTAAGTGTGTATGTGTGTGTGTGTTTTTGTGTACAAGTAAGTGTGTGTGTGTGTGTGTGTGTGTGTGTGTGTGTGTGTGTGTGTGTTGGTTTTTGTGTACAAGTAAGTGAGTGTGTGTGTGTGTGTGTGTGTGTGTGTGTGTGTGTGTGTGTAATAAGGATGGGAAAGGACAGTGATAAGAAGTGTTTACTGGTGGATCAATAGTGACCCTTTACATGTGAAGAGCATGATAAATCACTCTCACTGTAAAATTCACTGATATCAACTTAGTATTTTGTCTTGTGATACTCACTTTAGTTTCTCCAGTTTACAGTTGGGATCCTCCAGAAGAGAAGAAAGATGTTTCACTCCTGAGTCTCCTGTTTTACTCACATTCAGCCATAGCTCTCTAATGTGTGAGGGGTTTGATCTCAGTGCTGATGCAAGAGAACTGAAGCCCTCTTCTGTAATACTGCAGTTCCCAAAGCTGTAGAGAGAAAGGAAAAAAATGATTAATTATTTCCAATAAGACCATTTTCTTTTTATGAGAATAAAAAGAAGTAAAGTGTGTGTGTTGGAAAATCTGACTGATAAGAAGTGTTTACTGGTGGATCAATAGTGACCCTTTACATATGAAGAGCATGACAGTCCACTATCACTGTCCAATTCACTGATAGCAACTCAGTATTTGGTCTTGTGATACTCACCTTAGTGTCTCCAGTTTACAGTTGGGATCCTCCAGAAGAGAAGAAAGATGCCTCACTCCTGAGTCTCCTGCTTTATTCCCCCTCAGCCACAACTCTCTCATGTGTGAGGGGTTTGATCTCAGTGCTGATGCAAGAGAACTGAAGCCCTCTTCTGTAATACTGCAATTTGACAGGCTGTAGAGAGGAAAGGAAAATGTAATGTATATCCTTTTAGACAAAAAAATATGAAAAGCAATATAAACCCTTCTCCCCAAGAAAACAACAAACACAAACACACATACATATATATACAGTATATAATATATATGTGTGTGTATATATTTGTGTATATATGTATGTATTAGTGCTGTCAGTTAAACGCGTTATTAACGGCGTTAACGCAAACCCATTTTAACGACGTCATTCTTTTTATCGCGAGATTAACGCAATATAATAATTATTTTTTTTTTTTAGATTAAAGTTTTTTTTGGCCTCGCAAACTGTGTAGTAGGGTAACGTTATGGTTTGAGTGAATATAGCGTGATACGGCGAAATGGATCATAAAACGCGTAAAAAGCTTCTGAATGGAAAGTTTACTTTTAAAAGTTGTGTTGTGCAAAAGAAGCGAGCTTCACTGTTGTCTGAAAATGTCAACAGGCAGCTGGCTGAAAGCAAAGAAGTAGTAGGCTTACCTTTTATTGGTAACCTAACTGTTATGGTTCATTGTTTCTGAAATAAGAGGCCTGACTGCTATGTTCCCAGCAAACTTGAAAAAAAGAAAAATATTAAGCCATGGTTTAACTGCACTTTAGGCTGAGTCCTTGTTTACCTGAAATGTGCACTTTATAATTTTATTTTGTACCGCTCCGTTTGGCAATGTTGGTTTTCAATAAAATAAAACATTTGCATAAAGCAAGCCAATCCACTTTTCCATGTTGATAAGGGCATTAAAATAAAATAAAATGATGGAAAAAAGAAATAAATGAAGGGACATTTAGAATAGATAAAATGTGTGATTGATCGCAATTCATTTTGAGTTAACTATGACATAAATGCGATTAATCGCGATTAAATATTTTAATCGTTTGAGAGCACTAGTATGTATGTGTATATATTATGTGTATGTTTGTAAGTGTGTGTGTTTGTGTAAGTGTGTGTGACAAATATACAAATATACAAAAATGAATAGCCCATGGGTCTACATGTAGTTTTGCAAATGTTTTCACTTTCAGGACTAGGACTAGGACTAGGCTCCAGTTGAGTAGGCTGTGTGTGTGTGTGTGTGTGTGGTGTATGTAAGTTTCTGCAAGTCTGTATGTGTATGTGTGTGTGTGTGTGTGTGTAATAAAGATGGAAAATCAGAGTGATAAGAAGTGTTTACTGGTGGATTAATAGTGCCCCTTTACATGTGAAGAGCATGATGTCACTGTCACTGTCAAATTCACTGATAGAAACTCAGTATTTGGTCTTGTGATACTCACACTAGTTTCTCCAGTTTACAGTTGGGATCCTCCAGAAGAGAAGAAAGATGCTTCACTCCTGAGTCTCCTGCTTTATTCCCATTCAGCCACAGATCTCTCATGTGTGAGGGGTTTGATCTCAGTGCTGATGCAAAAGAACTGAAGCCCTCTTCTGTAATACTGCAGTTTGACAGGCTGTAGAGAGAAAAGGTTAAAAAAAATCCATTTTAGACAAACAATATGAAAAGGAATACAATAATATAAATATAAAATGTGTTTGTAAGTTTGTATGTATGAGTGTGTGTGTAAGTGTGTGTGTATAAGTGTGTGTGTGTGTGTGTGTGTGTGTGTGTGTGTGTGTGTGTATGTGTGTGTGTGAGTAATACAGATGGAAAAGGACAGTGATAAGAAGTTTACTGCTGAATTATTATTATCCCTTTACATATAGAGATACTCAATTTTGTCTTCTGAGCTTTCACTAAAGTCATGGTCGTACTGCTGCAACAGCAGCTCCTCCAGGTTATAACTGCGTGTGGCCCATCTCCTTGGCTGTTGACCACTTCCCACGGTTCTAAAGCCTTTGGAACATTGCTGCCAATCAACAACTCCAGATTGGCTTTGAGTGTAAGAAGGTTCACCTCCCTAAGGTAAGGAGATCTAGAGAGATCATCATTGGTGGGAATGCTACTTGTGTCTACTGGCATGCTTTCCTGAGTGTATACCTCTGGTAATGCAATAAAGTAGTTCTCATCTACAGCAGAGATCTCTAACCCTGTGATGATGTCTGAGCTAACAGGCTTCTTCTGGGACATAGTTCAGAGCTAGATATTGGCCAACTGTCACTTAAGAAAACGTCTCGGTTACTTACGTAACTTCGGTTCCCTAAGCAGGGACCAGATATAACAGATGGGACATGACATAGTCATAGAACCAATCGAAGCACTATTCACTCACGCCGGAAGGCTGAGATTCGTCCAATCCCTCTCCTGAGCCCGCCCCCTCAGGAGCCTTTAAGTAGGGATGGTCACGGTCGAATCGGTCTTGGAAAAGAAACTGAGCGTAGAAAACCTAATCCAAGAGTAACACTGTACATGCAACTCTTGTTATATCTGGTCCCTGCTTAGGGAACCGAGGTTACGTAAGTAACCGAGACGTTCCCTATCGCAGTTGGACTGCGATATAACATATGGGACCGCATATCCTCACGCGTGATAATACAGTGGCAGCCAACACACACACCAACTTTATATTGCTTTTGCCCCCCTAGAGGTTCATACAGCAGCTGGTGGTTCATTACAGGACATTTCCTTTGTACATAGGCCAAGGGGATCAGTGATCCCCCGCCCATAGAAAAAAAAACCTAGAATGGTTCATTCGCATCGTAACACATAGACGCTGATGAACACATAAATCACTTTACCATTCTCAGGCCTGGGGATTCAAAGATCGCCTGCCTGTAGAACACCATGTAAAAAAACTAGGTTCGGCCACATCTAACATATAGAATCTAATGAAAGTGTGGCGAGAACTCCAGCTTGCAGCTTTACAAATGTCTTCCACTTAGACTCCTTTCAATAAGGCCCAGGAAGAAGAAACCCCCACGTAGAGTGCGCATGCAACTTCTCCGGGGGATCTAAAGACAAACTCGTATATGACAACACGATAGCCTCTACTATCCAACGGGAGAGGCTCAGTTTTGACAGAGGTCTGCCCTTTGCTCGTGCGCAAAAGCACACAAATAGCTGATCTGATTGTCTGAATGCCCCAGTGCGCTCTACATAGCAACGGAGAGCGCGTACTGGGCAAAGCTTATTCAAACGTTCCTCCTCTGCTGACGCGAACGGAGGAGGCGAGAATACTGCCAACTCAATCACCTGATTGCGGAATGGGGTTGCCACCACTTTAGGTGTGTAAGCAGCATTAGGTTGCATAACGACTTTGTCCCCGGCGATCGAGAACTGAAGGCATGATGGGCTGACGGACAGGGTTTGCATGTCACCAACGCGCTTTGCTGACGCCAGTGCCAGTAACAGCGCGGTCTTTAAAGAGACAAATTCTATGTCCACTGTCTCCAGGGGCTCGAATGGAGGCCCTGTGAGAGCACGTAACACAACCAGCAGATCCCATGAGGTGCCTGTCAGGCACCCTGAGACGTCTCACTCCAGCCATAAAGCGTGACGCTAGCGGATGGCTGCACGGGGAATTGCCATTGATGCCTTTATGGCAGGCTGAGATGGCCGCCAGGTATACCTTAAGAGTGGAAGCCACCTTCCCCTCATCAAACAACTGCTTTAGGAATTCTAATATGACGCCCAGCATGCAGTTGACGGGGTCGCGTTGACGCGCAACACACCACCGCTCGAAACTGCGCCACTTCAGCGTATACAGAGATCGGGTCGACACCACCCGAGCACTCTGTATTGTAACCACCACCACGTCTGACAAGCCTGAGGCTAGGAGCCTGCTCCTTTCAGGTGCCAGGCCCTGAGATGCCACAGTTCTGGCCGGGGATGCCAGACCGTTCCACACGCCTGCGATAGGAGGTCTCTCCGAAGAGGCAGCTCCCAAGGCGGTTGCACCGACATATTGATCAGATCCACCAACCACGGCTGACTGGGCCAGTAACTAACAGCAACTCTCTGCCCTCGTCCGCTATCCTGTACAGCACCTGCTGGAGGAGCGGGACCGGGGGAAACGCGTACAGGCGCAAACTCAGCCACTGGTGGCTCAGTGCGTCCACGCCCAGTGGAGGGTTGTCGCCCCCCAGCGAGAACCAGAGCGGGCAGCAGGTGTTCCGTCTGTTGGCAAACAGATCCACCTGGGCCCTGTAAAAACGCAGCCAAATCTGATCGACCACCTGAGGGTGGAGACACCAGTCTGCTGCCTGAGGGTCGCCCCTCGATAACAGGTCTGCCCCGTAGTTGAGGTGGCCTGGAATATGAACTGCTCTGAGGGAACGGATGTGAACAACCGCCCACAGGAGCAGGCGGTTCGCCCAGCGGTACAACGACGGGGAGCGCACTCCGCATTGGCGGTTTATATACGCCATGGCTGAAGTCCGTCCCTACCAACACATGTCGACCTTTAACGTGGGCAGAAAGTGCCGCAGTGCCAGGAAAACCGTTCGCAGTTCTAACACATTTATATGTGACTCGGCCTCTGCTGCAGACCAGCAACCGTTCACATACCTCCCCTCGCACACTGCCCCCCACCCTTTTGTGGAGGTGTCTGTGGTCACCACTACGCGGCCTGTCACAATGCCAATGGGGCCCGACGCTGCGAAGAACTGCGGAGTCCTCCAGATCATCAAGGCTATCCTGCATCTGGAGGTCACCGCTATTCTGTGGTGTCTGTTCTTGATAGAACTGAGTTTTAAGGAGAGATACCATATCTGAAAAGGCTGCATACGTAACATCCCGAGGGAGAGCGATTGCGGCTGATGCCATCATGCCCAGCAGCCTTTGGCAGCACAGGGACGAGACTGTCTGCCCCAGCTTGAACTGATGCACGCATGATCTGATGACTTATATTTGGACTGACCCTCATTGAGGTGGAGTCTAGAGACATGCCTAGGAAATGTGCGGTTAGGCCTGGGCGCAGAACGCTTTTTTCCCTGTTTATCACAAAGCCGAGGTGGTGCAAGTGTGCCACCAGTAGATGGCAGTCTTGTACCACTGCTGCTCTTGAGTGAGCGCAAAGAACAGACGTAGCCCCCGTTGCCACAACGGAGCGATGGCTGCTTCCACGCACTTTGTGAAGACCCTTGGGGCCAGTCCTGGGCCGAACGGGAGTGAGCAGAACTGGTACGCCTTCCCCTCGAATGCAAACCGCAGAAATCTCTAAAATCTGGGGTAGATGGAGTTAGAAAAAAGCGCGCTTTGGCTGGGGCTCAAAACGCTATTTTCTCTGTTCACCACAAGGCCTAGGCGATGTAAATGTGACACCACTAGGTGGCACTCTTGCCTTGCTGCCTCCCTTGAACGACTGCAAGTAGCCCCAGCTGCCATAGCGGGGCGATGACTGCCTCCCGTGTGGGGCTATCGAATTGCACCCTTCTTACAGCAAGGGGTCTTTCTCCCTTTGTAGGAAGTTGACCTGCTCTTGCTGAACTACAGATTGGACTTCCCCTCTGAACCTGGGACAGGGGGGGCAGGCAAACTGCAGTGTATAACCCACTGTTATTGTTTTGGGCACCCAAGCTCTCCTCGCAACATGTCACGCTGAGCTTTGAGTTGAATAATTGGTCGGGAGTAAAACCCGCTCATTGCCAATCTGCCCATGTCTAGATCTGTGCCGCTCTGTCTAGGGAGGGGGTCAAGATCTGAGGGCACACCATCACATTGTTTGAAAAAATGTGGGTGTATGGATACAGAGGTGGATATGTTGAGGGGAAATTTACACTCTCCCACGGCGGGCACTTTAAAAATGTGGGCATGTGGGTGCCGTGGTGGATGCGCTGAGGGGGAATTTACACACGCATGACTTACTGCTGCGCCTACAGGGGCAGTGTTTGTGACATGTGAGCACTGTGCTTGTGAGAACTGACACACCGTGCTTGACATGAAGGTTGCATGTGAGCAGCGGGTAGTCTTTTTCGGTGTGGGGGCTGACACAGGGGGGCCACAGTAGTACTCCCCATCCGGCAGCGATGATTGCGTGCTGGGTGGAGGAGGAGCCCTAGCCAGACAGTTGCCCTCAGTGCTACGTCAAGTAGCTGCCGACTCAAGGTCATGGATGAGACCAGGGGAGAGGGTGCCCGCGGTCTAGCCCATTTCAGTGTCGTCGACCACTCACACGTCCCTCTCGCTGTTGTCCAGCAGGCTCTCCGTCTCCAGCCCGAAATCCACATCTGGAATGGGCTGGTTGGAAAGCAGTGAGGGAGCTTCACTGCCTGGTGGTGTGCTGTTACCAGGAGGGAGGGTGAAGGACTGGGATGGTGCAGCGGGGGCGGCTGCAGCAGTTAAGCGGCTATCGGACTCCCCGCTACCTGTTGCCGACGGTGTGCACTGCTCAGCTGGAAGAGTCTTTCCAATCTGAGCAGGCGTCGGCTGTCTCGCATCCCTGTGGTCCCAGCATGCGAGGCATTTAGCCTGCTGAGGCACTGGAACGAGAGAAAAATGTGTACAGAGCGAGTTCGATAACCTTACCAACGGTGACAGCCGTTGACGGCAAGCTAGATAGCAGGGTAGTCAGTGGGCTAGCCAGCTAACAAGCTAACTCGAAACCTTCTTAAGTCTAAAAAGTCTTAACTCGCGGAACTCACGCTAGTGACAGGAGTACAGACCGAGTTCGTTTACTTTCCCAACAGTGATAACCGTCAGGCAACAAGCTAGTTCGCAGGGTAGTCGGTGGATCCAGCTATCCAGCTATCCAGCTAACAAGCTAGGTAGCTAACTCGAACTTTTTAAGTCTATAAGCCTTAACTCGCGGCACTAAGCCAGTTAAGGTAGTAAGACATAGTTCGCTTACCTTCCCAACGGTGATGGCAGTTAGGGAGCAACCCAGTTTGCAGGGTAGTCAGTGGACTAGCCAGCTAATGAGCTAACTTGGTAACTCTCGTCAGACGGGGAGAGGCTAGCGGGTGCGGCTGCAGCTACACAGCGGTTGCCTGACACCACGCTGCCCGGGGCC
Source organism: Clupea harengus (assembly GCF_900700415.2). Classification (NCBI taxonomy): domain Eukaryota; kingdom Metazoa; phylum Chordata; class Actinopteri; order Clupeiformes; family Clupeidae; genus Clupea; species Clupea harengus. Next base: position 18,696 of record NW_024879839.1, on the reverse strand, counting down.
GAAGGGATGCGCAGCCCTACAGGGGGAATCTCCCCGGACGGTGGTGGCGTCGCCTTCCTGGCGTCAGAGCGTTCCCAATACGCTAGACGCTTGGTGGCCCTCACTAGCGTCATGCTAGCGCAGATGTTACAGGCCAGGTCACCGCCTCCGCGTGGGCCCTGCCGAGGCAGACCATGCAACAGCAGTGGTGGTCGCCCTTGTCTTTGGCGTGCCCGCAGTCGGGGTAAGCCTGCCTGGACATTATCTGAAATTAAAAGAAAGTTAACAAGAGCACACTATCACAACTGAAAACGTTGGGTAGCAGGAAGCTAGCAGGCTAGTCAGGGACTTAGCCAGCTAACCAGCTAGGATAGCGACTCGACTTTCTTAGTAGTGAAAGATCTCGTGATTTCGTCTTCGATCCAAGGTTACGGTTTTGCAGATAGTCAGGAACTCGGGAAAGTTTTCAACAAGAAATGGTTTTATTCCAGCGCAAATTGAACAATCCAACTTCGCATACCAAGGTACACGAGAGGAATCTTTCAAAGTAGTCGCAAAAACGTACGTCTCTTATACAATACAAATAACATGTAAACAATATGGGAGGGGAAAGATCTGTCTGGGGGTAGGTATCAGAACTGAAGGGAAGACTGCTAATTAATCTGGTTAGGACTCTCACCCTAATTTAATAAATATGTCTGTCCCACACCAATCAACTAGTTGGCTTGATACAAAAGATCAGGATGCAAGCTTGATGGCCCTAGCTGGTTTCAGACAGATGGCAGGAACCAGACCTAATGGGTCTAGCTTTAAGACACCCAGGGATTAAGAGACAGCTTTGATGTCTCTGTAGGTGGACCATTTGTGCATACAAAATATCTATGACAAATATTGATTTCAATGAAATCTAACAGTAGTAAGTCGAACTTGAAGCACTCAGAGCTAGTGAGGGTAAAAGAACCCGAATAACTCACCAACTCGAAAGAGTAAAAAGCACACAAATTCAACTTAGCAAATCGTAGAAAAGTGTCAGGATTGACCACTTCGAAGCAAAGTTTCTGAAGAGACCGATTCGACCGTGACCATCCCTACTTAAAGGCTCCTGAGGGGGCGGGCTCAGGAGAGGGATTGGACGAATCTCAGCCTTCCGGCGTGAGTGAATAGTGCTTCGATTGGTTCCATGACTACGTCATGTCCCATCTGTTATATCGCAGTCCAACTAAGATAGGGAACCTCTCTATTCATTGCACATAGAAAGCACCTTTAAGTCATTCAAAAGACTTAACTAGACTTCTATCCTCCAAAAAGAGAAGAATGCAGCTTATGAACATTATTTCAAAAGAATGTGACAGCATCCACTAACATCAGTTGTTGCAGTCTGCAGTGGGAATCCTCCAGTAAAGCACACAGCTGAGTCACTCCCAAGGATTCTGGCATGAGCTTACTCAGACTCAGCTTAGTCATGAGTAAGGGGTTTGAACCCACAGCTGAAGTCACAGCAGCACAGGCTTCCTCAGCAGCACTCCCCTTCAGGAACCTGTACAAATAGAGACAATAAACATATCTGTTGTCTGACACAAAACATCATCACTGGTGCTTAAATAAAAAAAACACACAAAAACATTACAATTTTTACATAGGCAGCCTTTTACAAAAATGTAAAAAGCAAACTGAGCAGTCACATATGTGTTTTTCTCATGGGAAAGGAAGCACTGCTGCCAACTTGTATAGTCTATTAGTTAAATAAGTATGCTTGGCCTGGTGCAGTAGCTTTAAATCTAGCAGGCTCAGTTTTCACTGCAACAGCTGAGCTCATCCTGTCACTTTCAATATAATGTTCATCTATGGTCATTAGTGATGCCCCTAAGTCAACAGCTTAAAATATGAGGTGTGGCTATTAAATAAAGAGACTAATGCTTTAAGTCATAGTCATAGAACTTGTATATACTCGTAATAAAAGTCTCATTTTTTTTCTTTATTTGATACTCTTTGTAACATTCTTGGTCTTGATATCCATTTACCTGAGATTTTTCAGTTTACACTGTGGGTCCTCCTTCAGGTCTAAAAGCAGTTTGACTCCTGATTCCCCCGGATCATTTCCTCTGAGATCCAGCTCTCTGAGATGATTGGGATTTAACCTCAAGGCTGAAGCCAGACTAGCATAGCCCTCCTCTGTGATACTGCAGTCTGACAGCCTAAAGTGATAATATAGTCTTAATTCAGTCAAGGCAAACACAACAAGACATTTGCAGTATATTTAAAGTAAAATTATTTTTGTAGAATATTGAGGGGATCAGTAGTTTACAACATCAGGTACATTGGACATCAGAGCATTTGAAAGGTTGAGAACCTTGTAACGCTGGGGAACACAAACGGGGAGTAACTATGAAACTAACAGGGGATACTAAACAAACACAGAGACTATAACTAAGGACACAAACTTAAGAACAAACAAACAACAGAGTCTAACTCTGGCCAATAAGCGCAAGAGTGCGGAACTGAAATACACGGCCCTCAGCCAGACAAGAAAGTCCTGGAAGACCTGGGATCATGAGCACGGACTCTGGGAAATGCAGGCATTGGAGCCAGGAGACATGGAAGTCTGGGAAACGTAGGCGTTGGAGCCAGGAGGCACGGGACTCGCTGACGTAGAAGGCAGCGGACATGGAATCTTGCTAAAATAGAAGCCAGTGGACAAGGAAGTCGTAGAGGCTGATAACAAGGAGGCAAAATCCCAGGAACAATGAATGGATTGCAGAGCTGGCCGTCTCGGGCATAAACTTTGTCCGTGTAGCGACGAGACCAGACACCGGAGTATAAGTAGGATGTGACAGAGGTGCGTGTGATTGTGATCTGGAGAAAAGAAATGACATGCATCTGGGGAGAGTGGACATGACTGATGATTGGGATGACGTGCAGATAGGGAGAGTGGACATGACTGATGATTGGGATGATGTGCAGATAGGGAGAGTGGACGTGACTGATGATTGGGATGACGTGCTGTGACGGGGCACTTGTGTGACCCGCCACTGCAGCCTGTAGGCTGCTTGCCTTCCTGGACTGGGTGCAGGTGTTTTGTGTGTGTTTCGCGTGTTTGGTGTCTGTGTCAGTGTACATTTTATATGTACGTTATCCACACTACTCTGCTCAGAATAATCACTCAATTTCAATGTCTTGTCTGACAAATGTTCCGTTTATTTAGGTTAAAATCATATCTCATATTGTCATAGTTCATAGCGTTCGTCTTACTGTTGTTTAAGTCTCGTCTTGCGTGCGTCTTGTTTGTACCGTGAATCTGCCGCGTATAAGCGTGAGTTTTAACTTCCGGGGTAACTCGAATTATCTTTAATTGTTTTCGGCTGATTTCTTATGTGTCGGTTATGCCGTCACCGAGCCTTATTGCTACCATGGTGTAGTATATTTCTTCCCAGCTGTATGGGATATTGTTTATGGCTGTTATGAGCCAATTGGTTTAAGTATGGCTGCTGTGAGCCACAGGTGCATGGGTGCCTGCCAACGACACACCTGCCGTTCAATATTGGTTTAAGCCAATTGGAGGTTCGTGTCTTGGCTATTTAAACTCCACCTTTTCTTTGGCTCGAGAGAGTTGCCGTGTTTAATAGGACATACGTCTTACGAGCTCTCTCATGGACTAGCTAATATGGTCCTTTTATTTTGTATAGTGGACTAATTGTATATTTGAATGATGCCTATATGTCTTTTTGGAAAGTTTCATTCATATTGATTCAGTATTGTTAATGTTTGTATTGCCTTTGAGCCTTATTTGGGATAATAAATATTCCAATCTTCATAACATCTTCTACCTCCTGAGTCCTCCCTGAGTTTCCATCTAGCTCTAACCGCGAAAGCTATCCCGACCTTTAACACGTGCAGATATGGAGAGTGGACATGACTGATGATTGGGATGATGTGCAGATAGGGAGAGTGGACGTGACTGATGATTGGGGTGATGTGCAGATAGGGAGAGTGGACGTGACTGATGATTGGGATGATGTGCAGATAGGGAGAGTGGACGTGACTGATGATTGGGGTGATGTGCAGATAGGGAGAGTGGACGTGACTGATGATTGGGGTGATGTGCAGATAGGGAGAGTGGACGTGACTGATGATTGGGGTGATGTGCAGATAGGGAGAGTGGACGTGACTGATGATTGGGGTGATGTGCAGATAGGGAGAGTGGACGTGACTGATGATTGGGGTGATGTGCAGATAGGGAGAGTGGACGTGACGTGACTGATGATTGGGGTGATGTGCAGATAGGGAGAGTGGACGTGACGTGACTGATGATTGGGGTGATGTGCAGATAGGGAGAGTGGACGTGACGTGACTGATGATTGGGGTGATGTGCAGATAGGGAGAGTGGACGTGACGTGACTGATGATTGGGGTGATGTGCAGATAGGGAGAGTGGACGTGACGTGACTGATGATTGGGGTGATGTGCAGATAGGGAGAGTGGACGTGACGTGACTGATGATTGGGGTGATGTGCAGATAGGGAGAGTGGACGTGACGTGACTGATGATTGGGGTGATGTGACGTGACTGATGATTGGGGTGTGTGAATGAGTGTCCTGAAGGGAGTGTGACGGGAGTGGATGTTAGCGCAGACGTCACACAAGGTGTCATGGAACGTCGGACGACACAGAGATTGCAGGGAGGAGGGAGTTTATTGAAACCAGCCAGTACAGGGTTCACAGGGGGAACAAACGGGAACGCACAGAAGATAAAAATTATATAAAACTATAATACACAAAAGTTGGACTGGAGATAACTGGGATTAAATTAGAACGATCTGGGTGTCATGTTACCGTCACTGTCAAATTCACTGATAGCAACTCAGTATTTGGTCTTGTGATACTCGCCTTAGTTTCTCCAGTTTACAGTTGGGATCCTCCAGAAGAGAAGAAAGATGCTTCACTCCTGAGTCTCCTGCTTTATTCCCTCTCAGCCACAACTCTCTCATGTGTGAGGGGTTTGATCTCAGTGCTGATGCAAGAGAACTGAAGCCCTCTTCTGTAATACTGCAGTCTGACAGGCTGTAGAGAGGAAAGGAAAACATTGTTTTCCATTTTAGACAAGAAATATGAAAAGGAATACAATAATATATATATAAAAAGTGTGTTTGTAAGTTTGTATGTATGAGTGTGTGTTTGGGAGTGTTTGTGTGTGTGTGTGTGTGTGTGTGTGTGTGTGTGTGAGTGTGTGCAAGTGTATGTGTGTGTGTCTGTTCTTGTAAGTGTGTGTGTGTGTGTTTTTGTGTACAAGTAAGTGTGTGTGTGTGTGTGTGTGTGTGATAAAGATGGGAAAGGACAGTGATAAGAAGTGCTTACTACTGAATTAAATAGTGACCCTTTACATGTGAAGAGCATGATGATTCACTATCACTGTAAAATTCACTGATATCAACTCAGTATTTTGTCTTGTGATACTCACTTTAGTTTCTCCAGTTTACATTTGGGATCCTCCAGAAGAGAAGAAAGATACTTCACTCCTGAGTCTCCTGCTTTATTCCCATTCAGCCCCAGCACTCTCATGTGTGAGGGGTTTGATCTCAGTGCAGATGCAAGAGAACTGAAGCCCTCTTCTGTAATACTGCAGTTTCTAACGCTGTAGGGAGAAAAGGAAAATATTTTATAAACATTAAATGCAGAGATTTTAGTGTTCTTTTTATCTTTAGTTTTGCAGATGCTTTCACATTCAGTACTAGGACTAGGACTAGGCTCCAGTTGAGTAGGCTGAGACTGAGCAGGCCGTAGCTGAGGCTGTGTGTGTGTGTAAGTGTTTGTGTGTGTGTGTAATAAAGATGGAAAATAAAGAGTGATAAGAAGTGTTTACTGTTGAATTACAGTGTTTTCCAATCATTTTCACTCGTCTCAATACCATGAACACTTTTCCCAAACACTTCACACAGTGGACTTTACAGACACACACATCAGCATGTCAGTTAACCTTTGGTTCAAAATGCACTACAACCACCAAAACACGACTCATGCTGCCGTTACTTTAGCAAATGTTCTCTCTCAGAGGACAATGACCTAAAAAACACTAACAACTTGAAGCAATCCGCCTCACCACTGGGGCTCCCCAAGGCTCGGTGATGGGACCACTTCTCTTTGCCATTTACACCACCTCGTTGGGCCCTATCATCCGCTTGCATGGTTTTTCCTATCACTGTTATGTCGATGATACTCAACTGTTTTTCCCTCCTGAGGACACTACGGTCTCGGCACGGATCTCGGACTGTCTTGCTGATATATCCACATGGATGAAAAATCACCACCTTCAGCTGTCACCTTCAGTCTTCCCAGCCAAACAGGTCATCCACCACAACAGCAATATCAATATTGAATCTGTATCTCTTGTTCCATCCAAAACAGCAAGAAACCTCAGGGTCATTATTGATGACCAACTGACCTTCACAGCCCACATCGCCTCTGTCTCCAGGTCGTGCCGCTTTGCACTATACAAGATCTGCAAAATCAGGCCGTACCTAACCCAGTATGCCACCCAGCTGCTGGTGCAAACTTTGGTGAGTTCCCGCCTTGACTACTGCAACGCCCTCCTAACGGGCAGGCTGGCTTGTGTGGTGAAACCACTACAGATGATCCAGAACGCGGCGGCGCGTCTGGTGTTCAACCAACCGAAAAGGGCACACGTCACCCCGCTACTCATTGAGCTCCACTGGCTGCCGGTAGCTGCTCGCATTAAGTTCAAGTCACTTATGCTTGCCTACAGAGTGCTTGCTGGTTCTGCTCCCACCTACCTAAATGCTCTTGTAAGGGCAAATGTTACACCCAGGACGCTGCGCTCGTCTAGTGAGCGTCGTTTGGCACTGCCGCCTTTGCAAGCACGGCAATCCAGACTATTCTCATTTGTAGTTCCACGTTGGTGGAACGAACTGCCTAGTACTACCAGAGCAGGGGCGTCCCTCTCTACCTTCAAGAAGCTTTTGAAGACCCAACTCTTCAGAGAGCACCTCCCTTCCTAACTGGCACCATGACTAGCACTTAATTTGCACTTCAGCAGTTACATTCCTGCACTTCTTTTTCCTTTCTAGGTCGTTTTTCTAATTCTTATGTAAAGTAGTATTTATTGTTACACCATGTTTTGTATTGCTCTTAGCTTGACTGTTCTCTTCCTTGTACGTCGCTTTGGACAAAAGCGTCTGCTAAATGACTAAATGTAAATGTAGTGTTGCATTGCAAAAAAGATTAAAAAAAACATACAGACAAACACTTCTTTGGACTACAGTAAATATTGTAATATTACAGTAAACAAATAATTCTAAAATGCTGCAATATGTTTCCGCAAATGGCTAGGGCTCCCAAGGGGCCACTCATCGGCCAGCCTGTATGGAAAGAACACACTTCAGCTTCCCCTGAAATCTATCACCATATGTTACAGGCAGGAGAAGGCAAGGCTGGTGATGGATTTGAGGGAATCTACAGATGAGACAGTGAGGGACATGGAAGCCCGGGTGTTGACTGGGAGGAAGTGGAGGGCCGAGGAGGAGGTGCAGAAGACAGTGGGCAGGCTGCAGCACCAGGAGATGGTGGGCAGAGTCCAAACGGGGCGCGCTGGCCTTGGGAGATCCGCCTATTCTGTGGTCCAGAGCTAGCAGGAAGGAGAGGAAGGAAGGATCTTGTTGTCTCGGAGGTGACAGAGATGGCAGAGGAAGAGTACAGGGTCAAGGCAGTGGCGCAGGGGCAGCAGGGACTCTGGACGACGTGGGAGGGGGTTGCGGGTCGGGTGGTGAGCTGGGCAGACTTCTGGAAACTGCCACAGGCTCAACTCAGTTTCCTCATCAGGGCAACCTACGACACTCTGCCCTCCCCCCGAAACCTCCAACAGTGGCTGGGCACGGAGCAGGCCTGTGACCTCTGTGGGACCATCAATGCTTCCCTACAACACACTCTGTCAGGTTGCAAGACCGCGCTATCCCAGGGCAGGTATGGATGGCGGCACGATCAGGTGCTGAGGAAACTGGCAGAGGTAGTGGAGAGGAAAAGGCAAGAGGCAAGCGCTGGGAGGCAGCCAGCAGTGGACCCATTTCCTTAGGGAAGGGGAAAAGGGGGACACTGTCAGAAGGAGACCAGCATCCACCCTTTTGTTGCCAGGAGTGGAATGGAGAATGGAGGTGGACTTGGGCAGGCAGCTCCACTTCCCAGGGGAGATCTGCAGCACCACACTGAGACCAGATGTGGTGCTGTGGGCCAGGACGGAGAGATCTGCGCTGCTTGTGGAGCTGATGGTGCCATGGGAGGAGGGGATGGAGGATGCCCACGAAAGGAAGAGGGCAAAGTACTCTGACCTGGTTGCGGAGTGCAGGGAGAGCGGTTGGAGTACACGACTCTTTCCAATGGAGGTTGGCACGAGGGGGTTTGTGGGAAGCTCAATGACTCGCCTACTTAAAGAGCTAGGGCTGAGGGGCAAGGAGCTACACAAAGCCACCAGAGAGCTGTCTGAGGAAGCAGAGAAGGCAAGTTTTTGGCTTTGGTTAAGGAGGCGGGACAATTGCTAGAGGACTGTTGACAACTGTTAGATTTAGGTGAATTTCAGATATCAGACCATAACTTCACATACCAGACCACATCTCAATTAGACCCCTCCTCTCAGTTTGAATACACCAGAAGCCATCACACTTGGTTCCTGACCTTTTGTCTATATTAGGAGCCATCACACATGGTTCCTGGCCTTTTGTCTATGTAATGAGCCATCACACATGGTTCCTGGCCTTTTGTGTGTCTTGGAGCCAGAGCTATTAGACTCTGATTGTTGGCTTTTGTCTACAGCCACGACAAGATGGTGGAAGCCAAACATATTAGCATCTATATGGCCCTACCTGGCTATAGTCCTAGGTCAAAGCTAGACCTCCCCTTTTGACCTTCAGACACACCCACCCCCTCCCCTTGCACCAATGTCATTGTTAATATGATAATTCTACATTATAAGAACTGTATATTTCTATAATGTAAAGAAGACCAGCAGTTTCATCAGTGAATTTGGTTATAACTGCGTGTGGCCCATCTCCTTGGCTGTTGACCACTTCCCACGGTTCTAAAGCCTTTGGAACATTGCTGCCAATCAACAACTCCAGATTGGCTTTGACTGTAAGAAGGTTCACCTCCCTAAGGTAAGGAAATCTAGAGAGAACATCATTGGTGGGAATGCTACTTGTGTCTACTGGCATGCTTTCCTGAGTGTATACCTCTGGTAATGCAATAAAGTAGATCTCATCTACAGCAGAGATCTCCAACCCTGTGATGATGTCTGAGCTAACAGGCTTCTTCTGGGACATATTTCAGAGCTAGATATTGGCCAACTGTCACTTAAGAAAACCTTTGTATTCATTGCACATAGGAAGCACCTTTAAGTCGTTCAAAAGACTTAACTAGATTTCCATACTCCAAAAAGAGAAGAATGCAGCTGATGGAGATAATTACCAAACACTGTTAATGACTTTTGAATATATGAATCTCTATATGAACCTTGTTTTGACTATGATTCGTACGGCGTCAGCATTTGATAAATCTAAGTATATAAACTGCTTCACTTTCATCCTTGTGCTGTGAGTGAGCCCGATTGCAATTGTTCTTGTTGAATAAATATACTGATTGACAACTCCGGAGTCCTGAGGTAACTAGGGTGAATTTTCACCTATCCTATTTGGGGGCTCGTGACCGTGATTCCAACAACCTCTTCGACTCTCCACGCTGGGCTAATTATCAGGATCTGAAACCGTGCACGGGGGAGACAACATCTCCTTTTCTAAAGACCTCCAAGTTGAATTGGAAAGAGGCTGCCAGCGAGGAGAGCCGAGAGTGAAGGAAATTAATTGGACTATAGGGGGTGGACTCAGACCTGCTTGTGAGTATATTGTTGGTTTATTGTTTGTTTCTCAAAGTGGGGTTGAGACTAACTACAGCGTAGTTGTACACCTACAGTGTTACGCAATGCAACCCCCGGACAACCTTCTAGAGGGTTCTAGAGGGTGTTAGAGATAACATATAACAGAATAGCAAACTCACAAATAGACTGTTAAGAAATGATCCACTTATCGAAGCTGAAGAAAATGATCTAATTGCTCCAATGACAGAAATGCCAAACCCTAATGCAGGAAATCCGGGCACTGATCCTACAGTATTCATATATAGAGCTTGGACAATAAACGATGTGAAAAGCGTAACCGCTGACATACCACACCCTAAAGAGGGTCCAGAAGATTGCATTGCAAAACTAAGATTGATGGCAGACAGTTTCCGTCCGAACGCAGCTGAGTTCGAGACATGTGTCAGAACAGTCCTGGGAATAGAGTGGTACCAGGTCGCTGATACCTGGACTCCTACCGGCCAGAACAACAGACCGCTAAACTATTCACATGATACCAGTGATTATTGGACCAGAATAGACGCCCTCATAGGGAGAATACAACAACAATTCCGAGGACACGCAGACTTCTCTAAGATAGCTGATTGTGTGCAAAAAGAAAAAGAAACAATTCAAGAATACTTAGAAAGACTAAGGAACATTTTCAAAGTACATAGTGGGATGACTGAACCACCTGTATGGGAAGATGAAGGGCCTTACGCCATGCAGTTAAAAAATGCATTCATGGGAGGGATGAGAACGGAAATCAGCACGTTTATAAAAAAACATCTGATACAATGGCAAAAGAACGGGTTTAACCCTGTTAAACAAATGGCTGCTCATGCAGAAAGCTTTCTCCTAGAGAAAGACAAGAAAATGCTCAACAAATTTGAAATGCATGAGGTACAAACAGGCCATTATACGACACACAGGGGGCAATCTAATAGAGGGAGAGGGAGGGGAGAAAGAAGAGGAGAAAAAATGGGAAATAAAAGGTAGAGAAGAATATTATTTCTGTTATGTGTGTGGGCAAGAGGGGCATTGGGCCAGAGACTGCTCAAAAAGAGCTCAAAGAGAAACACGTGACAACAGAGTTCCTAGGGAAAGACATGACAACAGAGTTAATTGGGAAAGGGAGAACAGCAGACAATGACTAGACGTAGCAGCTGGAGAGAAGTGGCCACCCCCTCCCAGCCCGATTGAAGGAGTCTTTAAAGACAATGACATAGAGGACATTTTAAACATTGATTGTGAAAATGTCTTCGCTTTAATGGCTACTCCAGCGCAAGACTTACATTGATAATGGCAGGAAAAACAATGACATTTTTGTGTGACTCTGGTGCCTGTAGAACAGTACTCAGAGAGCAAGACATGACGAGCACAGTGAGATTGTCTGGAGACAAAGTCATAGTCAGATCCGCCTCCGGGCATCTCGAAACTGAGCCTTACACCGATCCTATTGTCTTCAAAGACCCGCAAACGGGCAAAACAGCGCAATGTCAGATTATTGTTTCAAAAACATGCCCCATTTATTTACTAGGAAGAGATGTTATGTGTGGATTGGGGATTGGAGTTGTTCCAACAACAAATGGCCTTAAGCCAAAAGGGTCAGTGAACAAGAGGGTGAGGGGCTGATAATGGATTGACAAACAGTTTATCTGATCACTGAGAAGGAAACTGAGTTAAATTGTCTCCCCAAACAGTTATGGTCACAAGGGTCTGCGGATGTAGGCAAAATAACTGGCATAGCTCCTGTTGAGATTCGACCTTACCAAAGACAATACCCATTAAGAAGAGAAGCCATAGAAGGCATAGCTCCTGTGTTCAAAACACTGAGAGAAAAAGTAAAATAATACCTTGCCCAGACTCCCCATGTAACACACCGATTTTTCCTGTCAAAAAGGCACCCCCATCACAGAGCTGGCGAATGGTGCAGGATTTAAAAGCAGTAAATCTTGCAGTCATTCCCAGGGCTCCCATTGTACCTGACCCCAGCACTCTGTTAAATGAAATACCTAAGAATGCAACTCATTTTTCTGTAATTGACTTAGCAAATGCATTTTTTTCAATTACAGTGAAACCTGAGTGCCAGTTCTGGTTTGCCTTCACGTTTGAGGGAAAACGCTGGACTTGGACTCGGCTTCCACAAGGGTACTGGGTCATTCCACGCCAAACGGGACAATGGCTCCCACTCGACCATCTCAGATTTGATTGAAAAAAATCAAGGTTGTTCATACACTTCTTAATAGGTATAGTCCAAAATATTAGCTCTACTCCCAATAGTTTTGTCACAAAAAGATGTTTTAGGGGGGAGGGGGTGCCTGTACTTGAGACGCTTTTTTAGCAGCGTTTTCTGAAGAGCCATTTTCAAATTGCTATTACTAGAAAAGTATTTAAGCTAGCTCCTTCAAACTTTCTAGGCTTAAATCATGATACCATTACTTGAATATTATGGACTTCCGAGGGTGTGGCTTGGGTATATCATAGTATTCGGGGTGCTTGAATTTGCGCAAAAAATGTACTTTACGCTTTGTTGCAGCATCTTTGAAGGCCTGTGGAAAGCTCAGTGTTAAAGCTGGAGACTTGATATGATACTATTTATTTATCTATTTATCTATTTTAATATTTGGGACTATTCATATTAAGAAGTGTATGAACAACCTTTAATTTTTTCAGCCAAATCTAAGATGGTCGAGTGGGGAATTTTCCTTAAATTGTCACGTTTGGCGTGGAATGACCCTACTGTGAATCACCCACTATATTTTCACAGGCCATGAGCTCCAACTTAGCTAAATTTACACCACCTGGACTTAGTCACCTTCTCCTTTATGTTGATGACATCCTTATCTCATCCCCTGATCAGGAGACTTGTAAACAAGATACCATAGCCTTGTTGAAATTTTTAGCGGAATAAGGCCACAAAGCCAGTAAAAACAAGTTACAGCTGAGGTCCACTGAAGTTAAATATCTGGGCTATGTTATCTCTGCACTGGGTCGCTCACTAGACCCAGAGAGAAAGAAAGCTATTTTAGCAGCACCCCAACCACAGACAAATAAACAGATGATGTATTTTTTGGGAATAACTAACTTCTGTAGACAGTGGATTCCTAACTATGCGTTAGAGACACAAATATTACAGAGTTTAATTTATTCTCAACCCATGTCAGCAAGAGATCTTATTGAATGGACAGAGGAGGCTAGGCAAGCATTTGATCACATTAAGACACGACAAGGCAAACAGGGGAATGATCACATCTACAGGTAAACCTATCACACATAGAGACCTGATACTAGAACTGATATCAGCATTACAACTTCCACAGGCAGTGGCAATAATGAAGTGCGCTGCACACACACATGCAAAAGACCCGGTTTCATTGGGAAACCACAGAGCAGACGAAGCCGCAAAACAGGCCGCACTGCAGCAACCAACTGACACATACACAATTAAAGAATTAGACCTCACAATATTGAAAGACATGCCACACCAAGCACCAAAACACGAAAAAAGATTGTGGTTAAAACACAGAGCAAAGAAGGCCTGTGGGAAAATGGAAACACACTAGGGATGCACCGATACCACTTTTTTACAAACCAATACGAGTACGAGTATTTTTATGTGTGTACTTGCCGATACCGAGTACCGATACCGATACTTCTTAGATTTGGTCTCCATGAAAGTGCAATTGATTTGGAGGCAGATTTTATTTTATCCTCTGCAGATTATGTCAAGCCTATAGTACAAAATTAACAGAAGGCTATCCCAAGCCAAAAATAAACAGAGCTTTCTGGTTTTAACACACAAAAAAAGCCTTCAAACAGACAATATCATCACATTAGACAAAATGCAAATATAACCAGATAAAGGCAATTCAATTTGCTGCATAGTTAACAACACAGTCTGCTTAACAAAAAGTGAACAGAACTATTACTGGATTAGCACAAGAGCACATTTCAGTTACAAAAGGCTCAGAAGAATCTCCTGCTCAAGTACACAAACAATCACTTAACCTATGTGGCACTGTAAGTCTTTCTCTCTACCTCTCTCTCTCTGTGTGTGCGTGCGCGTTTTTTTCTTTTGCAAGACGTCAGTTAAGATTGGTTGCTTCGGTCTTGCGCCACTAGCATCAGTGAACTCAGTGTACTTAGCACTATGGTGCGTCTTCAGATGTTTAATCAAATTGCTTGTGTTAAACAAAGTACTTTCCTTTCCGCCCCTCGACACCGTAGCAGTGCAGATCTTACACTGTGCCTTACTCCTGTCGTCGTCATTTATCTTAAAATGAGCCCAAATCACCGTTAAGGCAGCACAACGGAATTGCTAATCGCTAACGAGATGCTAGCAGCTAAATTTAGCGAAACCTGTATACTGAAATACTTTGACACTATGACAAACTTTCCTAACACAGTCAAACATCAAGCAAATGCAACACAAGATGGCAAATAAGCTACTTACTAGTCTGGCAGAGAGTGGTAGGATAGGTAGGACAATAAATCACATTTTGTGTCAGCATAGCCCGGCCAGTTTGATGCAGTGAAATACTGATGAGTGGTATCGGTGCTTGGTATCGGCAATTCAAAAACGAGTACGAGTATTTTAACGAAGTATCGGCACTGATACCGATACTGGTATCGGTGCATTCCTAAAACACACCAATCTTACCGAAAGCACTGTACAGATATGTCGCCACATTGAGTCATGGGGTGACCCGTCTCAAAGGGAGGGATGTTCTACGAGATAGATAAGATCTTTACTACCTATGGATTTACTTCTTATTCAAAGCATTTTTGTGAAAGATGTTTAATCTGTGCAAAGAATAATTCACAGGGGAACTTCAGACCGAAACCTGGCAAGTTTCAAGAACCACAATATCCTTTTGAATATCTGTGCATGGATTTCATTGAACTAAACCTGAATGAGGGGAAGAAATATTGCCTAGTCATAGTAGATGTGTTTACGAGATGGGTAGAAGTATTTCCAAGCAAGAAGGCAGATGCTCATGCAGTAGCAAAGGAATTATCCCTAAATTCGGAATTCCTACCAGGATCTACAGTGATAACGGCCCTCATTTTGTGAACCAAACACTGCGTTTAATCAGCGTACAAATGGGGATAGAACTGAAAAATCACTGTTCATACCACCCTCAGTCAGCAGGACTGGTGGAAAGGACAAATCAAACGATCAAAAGCAAACTAAGGAAAGCAATGCAAGATACGGGCAAAGGATCGGTCCGTTGTTTACCATTAGTGGAACTAAGCATGCATGTAGTTAAGACAGCAAAAGGATTGTCACCATTTGAAATGATGTATGGAAGACCCTATACTGCCCCAGCTCTTAAACCATTTGCTAAAACAGACGAAGAGATTGAATACACACGTTAAGAGTACATGTCAAAGATGTTGTCGAAACTACATGCTCTCAGACTTCTCTCCCCTCCGCAGGAACACTGTGAGGCTGAATTCAAGGTTGGACCAGGAGATTGGGTTCTAACCAAAAGCCTCAAAAGAAAACATTGGCACTCGCCACGGTGGGTAGGGCCATACCAAGTGCTACTGTCAACACCTACTGCAGTCAAAATAGCCGAGAGAGCCACGTGGATACATCTAATTCACTGCAAACGGGTAAGCCTGCACACGACTGAGGCAGAGGAATAAAGATCATCTTTCTTTGCTGTTTCCAGGGAGTGCCCACTGTGACAGAAGACCAGCCTACAAAGGGGTTTAGATGTTTAGATTCTTTTCGTCTCAACCGCTGGCAGAAGATACAGAACTGTCCTGTGGGATTAGAACCTAGTGGAAATTGTGGAGTAAGAGGTCTCTTCCTCTGCAAAGTCATGGGAGGTTACTCAAAGTGGGCCAAAGTATGTGGGGGACTCTTAGCAACGACTGTAGGATTTTACATTGTTGGTCTATTAACATACTTATGGATGAGACAGCAGAGACCGGCCCTGGACGAATATCCACGCTGGGACCTGGCTAAAGATCATCCGTGGTGGAAATGGGTAAATCAGACTGTCCGAACACACATACCACAATGTGACTGTTTAGTCTGTGCAGGGCCCAAAACCAAACCACTCCTGGCGACCCCTGTACCTTATGACATAGATCACTGTAATAAAGAATTTTTAGAAACTGAAGCCTGGAAGGAACATGTCAAATTACTCTTAGATAACAAGTGCACGTGTAAGATGTGCCATCTAGCGGACGCCTCGTGTCGTAGAAAAGACTGTTCACATCTTCCTGCCCAATGTAACTACATACGACAGCCAATGTGTTCTGCAGAATGTTTGCTGATGATGGGGAATAGGGCGTTTAATGATACGGTCACGACTCGGAAGGCAGACACCCAATCGCAGACCAGATGCAGGAACTGTTCAGGTTTATTTACAAAAGGTTAACAAAATAAAGTCCAAAAGGCAAACACACAAAAGATCCGGGCAAAAACTAGAATTCCAAAATAACACAGAAGACACAGAAGATCCTAACTTAGGGACCCAAGCACTGGCAAAGTAACAATACAACAAGCAAGGAAGCAAGGCGGAGCAGGAATACATGAAAGCACACAGCTAATTGAAACAGAACTCACAATGCTAGTATGACGAACCAACACGGAACAAAGGACAGACTGAACTTAAATAACAGAGGGGGAACTAGACAAGGGGAATTAACAAGACACACGAGGTACCAATCAGGGAAACAAACAGGGTAAAGATTGGGAACAGGTGAGGGTAAAAACCAGGAAGTGGCAGAGGGCAGGTGGGGGCGGAGTCTCAGGACAAAGACAGGAAACACATGGCCGGACAAGACAAACACAACAAGCACATGACAACATAAACAAACAGGAAAAAGCACATGTCAGGGGGGTATTCGTCGTAGCTCACTAAACGGTTTAGCGAGCTAATTTTCAGGCTAAGATAAAAAACGCCCTTCTTTTTAGTTCGTGGAAGCAACTTTTGATAAATCACCATAGTTACATATCGATTAGCACTAACCTGCTCCAGGGCAGGCTAACTTAAGTGTAGCTGGATAAGCTTGCCACACCCCCGGAAAAAGGAGGGATCCCATTGACCAAGGACTGATATTAGAGTTAGATTAGCGGAGGGAGAGTTCTTTGCGATCGCCAAGATCCATTATTCTTGTATGAGCGCTACCGATTCAGCCGACAAGGAATCATTAATTTACAAGACCTTCTCGAGTCATTTATTGCAAACACCACATTGACTGTCTTGCGCTTTTTTGCGAGTGGTACATTTTTGTAGTGTCGGTGATGCGGAGAACAAAGCACTCATAATTGAATGAGTGTTATTAGTACACCATAGCATATCATTATTGTAGAAAATGATTATGGTGGACTCATGATAAGAATAGAGAGAAATACAGACAATTTATTTTCACTGCTTCAATTTATTGCATTTGTTATTAATACATTGTCATTTAACAGACGCTTTTATTCAAAGCGACTTCCAAGGAAATGTAAAACTACATCAAGGAAGGAGGTGAGGGGATTTGAACTAGCAACCATGCAGATTCAAACCGGTAGAGGAAACCTCTGTACCAGCTGACACTTGCCGTCAGGTATTCATACATAGATATCACCCTATAAACATCCCAACACACCTTGCTCTCACAGCGGTGGTGGTGTTGAATTTTGCCATGATTATGGTCTTGTATTCTTCATAAGCGTTCATGTTCATCTCCTACTCACCAGCGGAGAAAAAAAAAAAAAGGAGCCCTTTTCTTTGAGTTTAGAACCATTATACCGTTAGAAAATCATGGTTTTGGTGATCGACCTTTCCTGCCTTTTGAAGTAGGACGTGCACGCGCAAATGCCATGATAACTTTAGCCTGGTTGAAATTAACCACATGGTTAGGATGCGGATCAGCCGTTAACGAACCGATATTTGCTGTTCTCAATCAGCTTGCTAATCTTAACGGGCTGAAAGGCCAATTGATTAACTTAGCTTCAATCCTACGACGAACATACCCCTGGAATCAGGTAACACCAAAGGGAAACAGAGCAGGATCCTGACAGATACACCTATACAGCATGACTGTTCACATTTTAACTGGCCCTACATGCCAGACAATGTTGCACCACCTCCACACATTATTAGAAAAGATGCTCTGTTTGAATGCTATTTGAAACCTGGGGAAAAGAACGATGCACACCTAGGACACTGGAGACAATGTAAAACCATTACACATGTGCTTGATAATGGGAGAGAAACAGTTAAATACTTCCAGTGAATGTAGAACAGCGGGGAAGTGTTTGAATGGCAGACTTCTTGAAGTACAGGATATAGCCATAGCTGATATGTGGTGGTTATGTGGGGAAGGAAAACTAAGAGCTACACTTCCTGTGGGTTGGTCTGGGACTTTTGCTAGAACAATGTTAGTACAACCTTTTCAGATTACCCCCAGGTCCAAGACTCACCAGTACCTGAGGAACGTTCCGATGCATTCCGTACTGTTACGAATGGTGGGTGATGTGAAGGACTCAAATGCACGACTCAGCACAGGGGTAGATTGAAAGGGTGAAACGTTTTACTAGCCGGGTTCGGTACACAGGTAGGCAGTCCAAGAATAGCAAACAAATCCAAACAGGGAAGAGGCAGGAGAATAGTCGTAGTAAAGGCAGAGGTCAGAAGCACGAGTAATCACTTTAACAAGGAGGAAGCGCTAATCGCTAGAAACACGAGGAACAGCGGGAAAAACAAGGAACATACCACGTAACACAAACTACGAAGACGCAACAAGAATACAAGGACTATATATACACACAGGCAACAGATAACGAGGGACAGGTGAGAACAATCAAGGCGGGGCAGAC
>NW_024879838.1:0-63268 GCF_900700415.2 Clupea harengus | reverse complement strand
GTCTGTGAGGGGACGAGGCTGCTCGTCGATGTTGTGGATGTCCAGGACCTCACACATGAACTGGATCACTGGCTGTGCTTTGTAGAAGGCCGTGGCAGACACTGTGCAAAACACACAAAACTATGAACATGAGTGCCTAAGACCAAAAAAAACACCAACAACTATCTGACCAGCACTTCCATGAGGATGCATATTCAACAGCTTTGTTTTCAGAAGTAGAAAATGACATCATGAAAATAATCCCTTCGGTCCCCCTGGCCCTGCTGACCGGGTGGTGTTCCCATCCATCGTACCCATCAGTCTCCCAGCGACACTCGTCTCCCTTTTCTGCTCTTATGCGAGAGGCTGCTGCATGGCGCACCTGGACATGAGAGCCTGCTGCCTTTGGAGTTGGCGGCGGCCATATGCTTGCTGTTTGTGTCAGCCGGAGGAGAGAAGTTTCCGGAGCACACTGCGTCCCCTGGCCGCGTGTCAGAGCCTACCGTCGCCAAACTAATGACTGTGTGCATGTGCGGAAAACACGGCTCACACACACCCGTGAAGGCATTAGGTCACGCACACACACAGCCTCTGTAGGACTGCATGTACACCACTTTGAAATCAGGTGCCATGATTTTGCTATGACCAGATGGATTCAGTCTAAAGGCAACCTGGGATGTTAAAAGTTAATAACAACTGGCAAAAAAATTAAAAATAAAACAATAGTCAGAAGCAATAGGGAAAACACTAATGTTAAATCAGTGGATCTAACTTTTAAGTGGGGGCCCTAGACCTGTCAAACCTCTAAGGCCCTATGGTTGTCTTTATGATCAATTCAGTGGTTTGTTCACACAACAAAAAAATAGTCTAGAGTAGTGTTCTGATCCAGTCTAGTACTAAATGTTTTATTTATTTATTTAATGTATGGGCCAAAAGCAAAATAAAAGCCAGTGCCTGATCAGAACGCAGGGCACCTGATCTGCTTTCAATGACTTCATTGGGAAGATGCTGTTAGAGCACTGCAGAGCATTAAGAAAGCTTCTGTCATGTTTAAACATTCAGTCACCTAATCCCCATACAACCAGGCTTATGTGAGATGTGTCTGGGGTGGGCAACTGTCTGAAGCTCGTGGGGAGTGTGTGGGGTGGGAAGAAGAGGAGGAGGAGGTGGTGTAATGTCTGGAGACTGTCTCACTCAGACAGCCACCCATGCACACTTTCAGACAGAGGCAGGGTGCTGCAGACACAAAGGCAGCACTCCTGATCACATGACTATACACCCCCCCCCCCTCCAAACTAGCCCCCTCCAATGTCTGTGGACCTGCTTTGCCAACCACTGAAATGACAGGAAGAGTCCCTGACCTAAAAGAGGGGGCAACAGTTTGATTCTGAAGGGGAGGGGAGGGGAGGGGGGGTACTGAGGAGACTCTGAAGGCTTCTAAAAAGGTCAGGAAAATCCATCCAAACTTTCAAGATTTCTATCTTTGATGTCTTCATACAATAAACAAGTGACATGGGCAGAGATTCGATCTGGAGGGGTTTCAGGTCAGTGCTAAGTCTCCTAATCAGCCTTAGAGATCCACATATAAATTAGAGGTGGTATAAAAACAAAAGGAAGTTAATCAGCACACACTCTTGGGATGTTTATTTGGGTTAGGTTTCCTTGTTCTCCCGCTGAGTGGCGGTTTAATCCCCGCACCCGACCACGCAGCTCCTGTTGCTGTCTTTCGCGGTCTTTCTACCCCCCTTCACACATTCCCTTTATTACTGAACGAACAAAGACGGGAGAATTATTTTCAGGCAGTTGGACATTTTCTGCTCTGTGGAGGCAGGGGACAGAGTGACAGAGAGAGGGAGAGAAAGATAGAGAGAGAAAGAAAGAAAGAAAGAAAGAAAGAAAGAAAGAAAGAAAGAAAGAGGAGCGAGAGTGTGAGTAGGAGAACAGAAGCAGTGACAGACACGGCATGTGATTTATGAGGGAGTCAGAGAGCGGGAAACTAGAAAAGGCTATTGAAGGAGAGAGAGAGATAAAAAGAGAGAGAGAGAGAGGGAGGGAGGGAGGGAGGGAGAAGTGTTTTGATGGTGTTAAATTACAAATGGAGTATGGAGGCCACAACATCACAACACAGTGAAGAAAATAAAAATACATCCTTGCCAGATGGATGACAGCAAGGATGAAAACAGTACCTGTAAAAATCAAACTAAATAAAACCTTCCAGATGGTTAAACTGTACATAAATAATGTGAATTGTTATCTTTCCACTGCTCCTAAGACACAGCTCCTAGATCTAGAAACACTGTATCTTTAAAAGAAACAACACACAGAAAACAGAGTATTCATGTCTGCCATCTCCGGTTCTGCCACTGTAGCTAGGTAGAAGATGGTTTGCACTAGCTGGACAAACTATTACAGATGCAGAGGATGCTGTCTAAACGTCTGTTTAATCTGCTCTCCAATGCCAGACCGTCCTTGTGGATGCAGAGTACCCTTGTCTCCCAGTCATATACTACAGCACTATTGTCTCACTAGCCCACCCTGCTGGGGATGGGTGGTAATGCATCCTCACCATCAATGTTGAGCATCATTTTCCACATAGCTGGTCTGACCGACTGATGGAAGCCGAACCACACCTCCCTGCCCCCACCCAGAGGGTGGTCATACCCCTCAGGGGCTGAGAAGAAGGACCGGCCCACGGGAGTGTACCTGAGAGAGAGAGAGAGAGAGAGAGAGAGAAAGAGAAAGAGGAAGAGGAAGAGAGGAGGGGTGAAGGGGAATTTACACAATGATATCATCCATGAGATCACTTCAGTTCTGAGTACACCATCAGACAGAGCGCCAGACTGAGGCAGGCACAATGATGTGCTTGAAGCAGAAATTTAAATTTGAAGACCAACATTCCGAGAAAGCTGAGGAGGATGGTGTGAGCAACACATGATTATAGATCAAACACGTCCTTCACCCTTCCCTTTGGTGTGCCCCCCCCCCCCCCCCCCCCAACAAAAACACACACATAAAATCCCCTTTGCTGTGCTTTTTTTTTGGGGGGGGGGGGGGGGTTGGATGAGCTCACCTTTCGCACTGTCACTATGCAGGGCTTCATCTAGAGCCTGACATACATGCCTACCACCCCAGTGTGAGCCAACATGACCTCATCCACCGGGCTCAAGTCTACAGCCACACCAGCCTCCCACAAAACAGCAGGAAACCGCTACTCTCACAGCCTTATTAAAGGCCTCACCAAATCTGCTTTATTGGCCAGTGACACGTCTTATGAACTTCTCTGTGTGTGTGTGTGTGTGTGTGTGTGTGTGTGTGTGTGTGTGTGTGTGTGCGCATATGTGCGTGTGTGTTGTGATCATGTGGTGTTTTATTAAAGGAGGTGATGCGCTGAGAGCGGATTGGACGGTAACATGAGCTGCTGCTCAGGAGGCTCAGGACCACAGACAGCACTAGGGGAGATAGACAGGAGGCTCAGGACCACAGACAGCACTAGGGGAGATAGACAGGAGGCTCAGGACCACAGACAGCACTAGGGGAGATAGACAGGAGGCTCAAGACCACAGACAGCACTAGGGGAGATAGGTGGACACCTGCTTGTGCTGGGATGCCCAGGGCCTCAAAGAGTCATCTGAGGTCTGATGACTGATCTTGAGGCCAACAACATAAACATGTTTTTTTTTTCACCTTTTCCAGGTCAAACTTAGACAATCTGTGTATGTACTGTATGTGTGTGTGTGTGTGTGTGTAAAACATATAGGTATGTGTTTGTGTGTCCATATGTAGTTTCGTACTTATGTATCTTTGTGCTGTTGTGTGTGTGTGTGTATATGACTTACTTCTTGAAGGGAAGGTACGGCACCATATCCCCAGTGTGTGTGTGTGTGTATGACGTACTTCTTGAAGGGGAGGTACAGCACCATATCCCCAGTGTGTGTGTGTGTGTGTGTGTGTATATGACGTACTTCTTGAAGGGAAGGTACGGCACCATATCCCCAGTGTGTGTGTGTGTGTGTGTGTGTGATGCGAGACGTACTTCATAGAGGGTAGATGGCGTAGCACCACGTCCACGGCGTGAACAGGGTTGGTGCTGATGGGCTTGTCCAGCTCCAGGGGCTCGGGCATGCTGCGGCCCGTCAGCACCTCGTGCAGCATGTGCCAGCTGACCAGCGACACGAACCTGATGGACACTTTAAACGGCCGGTCCTTCCCCCCCTCACCTGGCAGTGTCACGTCCAGATCCACCTGCCAGGAGGAGGAGTGGAGGGCATGATGAGTGTGTGTGTGTGTGTGTGTGTGTGTTTGTTTGTGGTTTCAGTTCATATTCACAGGTTGTCTTTTTATGAACACTTCGTGCTCTGAGAGTGAGTGTGTGTGTGAGAGCGTGTGTGTGAGCGCGCGTGTGTGTGTGTGTGTGTGTGTGTGTGCGTGAGCGTGTGTGTGCGTGTGTGTGTGTGTGAGCGTGTGTGTGTACACATGTCTTACCCCCGCGGTAGCCACAGGCAATGGGTTGGCCGTGTAGAGGCTTCTCTTCCCATCGTAAACCGGCCGTCGATCCCCAAAGATGGTCACCTTGAAATGCTGCACCATGGAGTCAACCACCTCCCTGCACAAACACACACATGTGCAGCCATCTTGTTTCACACATGATTTATTAACCAAACATATTAAGCAGACAAAACAGAATCAAGCTTTAAAGTTGAAGAGCAAGACCCAATCGACACCATTAACACAGACAAATCACCTTGACCCAAACTCCCATAACCGTTGCCTTCAATTTCTCACAATTAAAACCACAAGGCTCAACATCATAGGCCAGTTTTACACGTCAACATCCCCCAAGTCTGAATCCAGATGCTGTAATGGGCCAGGATGATGGGGGGGGGGGATCATTAAGGGGCTCTGGTCACATACCTGTTGACCCGCCGTGGGCACTTCTCAGGCTTGATGTCCACCTCATAGAGGTAGACGTCCATCTTGGGGATGTCCACCTGGAAGCAGTTGGCCAGCAGCTTGATGGGCTTCCCCATGGTGCCATAGCCTGGCCGCCGCGGCACAGTGAAGAGGGCCGGTGCCCCAACCGCTCCTGGACAAGAGAGAAAGTCAAAAAAAGTCAGCAGCCATTTCTCAGTATTTTCTCAGCAGTTTTTCTCTCCCCCCTCAGGTATGGAGCTTGGGTTCCAGCTAGTCGTGGCCACTCAGTCAAAATCAAGGGGAGAAGAACTGCAGAGGATTCATTAAATGAATGTCCCCGTCACATTGTTGACATTGTTACACTGGAATGAAATGGGGGAAAAAGGATCAAAATCACCTATGTGGGAATGAACGGTAACTTGAACCACTGAATCATGAACTTTTCAAACAATGCAGGCGGTTTAAAAGTCCATAAAAGTACAAATAAAAATCCATAAGCGACTAGGCCTAAATGGTTTTGCACTTGCATCAGTTGCTCCTGTGCATTTATCAACATGTCGCCCGACAGATGCCTCTTGCTTAAAAGGTCTAGTCACAGCATAAACATATGTTCCATCCATCTCATCCAATTAGGGAGAGAACACCGTAAATACTGCCTCCCACCCTCTCGGTTTTGGCCTGGTCAAAAGACACAAATTAAAACAATGTACAGTATATATAACAACCTCCAGTCTCCACTGTATAATTATAATTATAGAATAGCATGATCTAGTCCTGGTGAATGTAATCTGTTTGTGTTAATGTTAGTGTTGACATCAGGCCACAGCCAGGATAAAACAATGAATGGGAGATGTGTGAGCTAAAGTGAGACGATGATAAAAGATATAAAGAAAACACTGACGGTGCCAAACGAAAGTGAAATCTCAGCTGTGCTTCACACTCAGGCTGATTCACAACATTAGGTTGTAGCTCAGAATGTGTGTGTGCCAGAACTGGTGGGCTTTCTCAATAAATGATTAAGGATATTATCAATATTTGATTGTCTTTATGACCTAGAAGCCTAATAAAGAGATCATCTCTCCTCTTTCCACAGAAAACCCAAGTTGCCAGAGACAACAGTTCATTTGCCAGTTACACTCTTCAGTATTTGAGATTAAATAAATTAGGTTGCATGGTACATTTATGTTACACTACATTAATTTGTATTATAGATAGTGTTTTTCTCAAGGGGAAATATCTGCAATTGCTGATGAATCAATCTTGACAGCGCCCACATAATTCTATTTGCAGAGGCAGAGAGAAGTTTGAGGGGAAATGAAACACAGTCAGATAGACAGACTGATAGAGAGAAGGTTGGGCAATTCGGAAACACAAATACCTACACAGACAGACCGAGAAAAGACAGGAGGATCAAAGCTGTGTTCAGGCAAAAAAAAAAAAAAAAAAAAAAAAACATTGTTGATGTCAACAATTCTGCGAACTTCACGCAGTTGCCACTAGATGCAGAGTGACTAAGAGCCGACTCACGCACATATAGCAGAACAGTTTCAAGCAGTAGTATTTCACCCCAATCCCACACATTGCATCAGTCAGAGAGAGAGAAGGGAGGGAGAGAGAGGTAATGTCCAAAAAAAAAAAACGAAACTCTTCTGATCACCCACACTACACAGACAGTAATGAGCACTCGGAAGTAAAAAATCAACATGAATACCACATGCGTGCGCGCGCGCGCACACACACACACACACACACACACACACACACACACACACACACACACACACACGTCAAGAGAACCACGCGGATTAAAGGTATGGTGCTTTTCTCAGTGACCCAGTGTGTGAGAGAGAGAAAGAACGGAAAAGAGAGCGACAGAGAGAGCATATAAGAAGGGAGTAAAATTTGTTCAAACTAAAGCAACCAAGCACATGTGGGAGTGTGTGTGTGCAGCAGTGTGTCACATGTCACCTCCCCCAGACATGTGTTTTACACATGAGTCACTTTAATCCACACACATCAGTCAGATTTAAAATGCCTGATGTCCCCTCAACACACAGACCTTCCATTTCCTGGATAACCTTCACCTTTCTGCTCAGATGCGTGGTGCTGCTTTCCGCTGCACTGATGTCACTGCTCACTCTGCGCAAACGTCAAGTCACCTCCGCACGCGCACACACACACACACACAGTACCTGACTGTTCATTTTGGTTCTATTCAATGATTTGAACAATCTGTCGCTCTCTCCCTCACACACACACACACAGACCTCTGACACAGTGTGGTGTGTGGTGAGCGATGGAATGAGAGATGCAGGAAAGAGGAGGAGGAGAAGTGTTTCTTCCATTCATCCTCCATACAAGCGCTTGGTGCATGCAGAAACACACACGCGCCACCACAAATGAGTCACACACACACACACACACACACAAAACTATTGCTGGACTCAGGGTGGGTGAGCTTCTTGTTACACAGTCTCCCACACATTCTGCCAACGTCATTCATTCACACACCCCCACACAAAGTTCAACCACCAAGGCCACAGAGATGAAAGAAAACCTACTGAGACTGAGCGAGTGAGTGTGTGAGGGAAGCACCGTTCTGTTACTTTTCTTTCTCTTTCTCACACAAACACAAAGGTTTCTACGTAAGCAGAGAAATCATGTGCTGCTGGAGTGGTTATGTCCTGACATTTGAAAGTACCAGATCACACTGACCTGACGCACAAAGAATACAGATACATACAGGCACACACTCACACATGTGCACACACACACGCAGCTAAGCAACCTTACCCTTCTTATATTGGATGCATCACTCGCTTTGTTCACATCTCCCTATAACAGTCATTCCCACTAACGGAGACATGAGGTTATGTGTCCGTCCCAGCAGAGGAGAGGGAGGGACAGGGAAACGGCCTCCTGAGTCCAAGGCCTGACCTTAAGTCACCCAAACACTACAGCCTTATATGGGTAACACAGTGCCCCCCCCCCCCCCCCCACACACACACACACACACACACACACACACACACAGGAAAGTCATGGAAGCTGGCCATCTTATCAATACTATAAAAAGATAGGCGTAAATAAAGATGAAAAACACAAACTGCAGTCCAACAGAGATGCAGGTCCCCTCCTTTCCTGCCTGCCGATCCCCAACCCCCCACCCTCTGGCAAAGCAAGGCAGACCACAACTCTCAGTAACTTAAAAAGAACAGAAATAAGCTGAAGTCCTAACATAACATTGACAACTGCGTCCTAGCGAGCGGTTTCTGAATGGGCGGTTTTGGGGCTGCACTGTGTGTGTGTGTGTGTGTGGAATGCTGTTGCATCACCCTACATACAGGTTTCAGGCTCCCGAGAGCCAAACGGATGACAGCTGAGCAGAATTAGTAAACAAATCTGAGGTTTATTTACAACAACAGCTCCTGCAGAGCCAAGTCCCAGCTCAGGATTGTGAAAGAGACAGAGAGAGACACAGAGGGGGAGATAAGGGGGGGAGAGAGAGCGAGGGAGAGAGTGTATAACTGAGCAGGTCTGTGCTCCCATGTCATCTCTCTTTGGATCCTCTCAGACTGCTTGGGACAGACAGACAACACAGAGCCTCTGCTAAGCGCTGGTGCAGCTCATCGTGACCAGATCAGTGTGGCGCTAGTGGACTGTTCCACCTTCCTCAACAGTACCACCATCCTCAAGAGTACCACCATCCTCAAGAGTACCACCCTCCTCAAGAGTACCACCCTCCTCAAGAGTACCACCCTCCTCAAGAGCTCCACCATCCTGATACACAAAACTCACACCAGTTCAGTGTGGGCCTAGCGGGCCGGTCCACCCTCCTCAAGAGTACCACCATCCTGATACACAAAACTCAGAGCTGTATGCCACTACATCCAATGTATCACTTGTTTAACTAATGGTCTAACTATTCTCAGCTTACGGATTGTATTTCAGTACTACTGAACAACTGTAATGTTTACATGAACGCCAACCGATCATATTTCAGATAACAACTTGGCCACCCATCCGCTAACCCAATTGTTGCATTACGCAACCAATTATCCATTGATGATCAGTGTGTGTTTTTTTATGACATCCATAAAATCAATAATTATCTGGACAATGGCACCACTATTAGCCTCGTGAAATCAGATAAGCAGAAGAGAACACGGAGGAAAGAAAAAGCCTGATCTGTCCGCATGCGAGACAAGACGATGTCAGGAGTACATCTCGGCACATTCAGGTTGCTCTACCGATGACAATTTATGTTATGTATACTCCAGGCCTCTTTTTCTTGGTATTTATCAGTCAGTTTCTTCTCTTCCATTTTGACTGGGGACCTTCGGGGTGGAATCGACTGCCGTGGCTTGCTAGTGTACGTGTTTGCTTCTGCTGCTGTTTGCTTCTGTGGTCATACTGCATGTTATTACAGTGTTTCAAATCCATAATTCATCCCTTCCCAGGGCAGGAGAGCACAGAATTAGACTCTTGCTTAAGAGGCATTAGGTAAGGTTTAAGTCCGTAATCCACTTACCTAGTGTTGTCCACTTTACCAATTTCACTTAAGGATAACCACAATGCTTGCATTCATCAATAACATTTCTGCCCCATTTCCTCTGTTAACAGTCTAAAAACCGCTACCGATGCAGGAGATCTGTCAGCTGCTTGTTTGGGCTCCCCGGCTCTGGCTAGTCTAGAGTCAGCAATTACCACCTGAGGCTGTGAGCGCTAAAGAGTGTGTTACCGGTGTTTGGATAACTACTCATCATTTGACATGATGTAATTAAGGCCACAATTGTAGATCAGCATGAGACTCTGCAGGTGTGAAAGTAAATAAAGAAACGAAGACATGGACGTAAAATAGAACACATCACACTTAAGCTCGACTTGTGAACAGAAACTGCATTATGCCTTAGAGTCTCGGGCCGAGACCTCATTAAAGTGAGCGTTTCATGAGAGAAGATGAAGATAGGAATCCCATGACCAATCAAGAACATTTCTGAATATTCTGACCCGTAGCAGAGATGGTCGCTACTAGGTAGGGCTACTAGGTAGGGCTGGGCGATATGGACTAAAATCCGATCTCTGTAGAAATACGGAGGTATATTGCGTATTGCCATTTAGCCTAAAAATACAAAGTAGGAACAGTAGAAACATGCTGGCCATCAGTGGCGGTTCCAATGAGACACAGAACTGTGTTACGGCCCCTGTATGGTCCGCAGGGATCTCCGTAGACGCAGAGGGAAAATGGGGACGGGGTTGTGCGGAGTGAGAAAGGAGAGATGCAAACACCGTCACAGCTTTACGGAAGAAACAGGTTAAGGAACATCAAACTATATCGATATAAACCGTATTGTCTCATCCCATATAATTTGAAAATATATTGATATACCGTAAAAAGTTGATATACCACTCAGCCCTACTACTAAGGGGACTCACGTGCAGTGGATTACAAGGATATGATTTAGCAAAAGACAGACAGCAAGGTGAAGAGAACATGTCGTGCGTGTGGGAGGATGAGAATAAGGAACAGACAGACAAAGAGATAGACAGCGAGAGAGAGAGACAGACTGTGATTTTTTTTCCACTTTTGAATTGAACGTTCCTTCCTAAATGGTTTGAGAGAAAGGAACACAGAACAGTCAGGGAATCAGGCCATTTGTGAGTGTGTGTGTATGCGTGTTGCTGACTACCTGTGCAATCAGTAGTGCATCTGTGGCCTAACAGCTGCCACTGAGAGCAGCACTCAGGCTAAGTAAGAACACAACAGCGTGTCCTTGCTTCTCTGACACACACACACACACACACACACACACAGTAGATAGCACAAGAGCACATATATTCTCTCACACTCAAACACACACACACACACACACACACACACACACACACACACACACACACACACACACACACACACACACACACACACACACACACACACACACACACACACACACACCACACACAATACAGCTGTTGTATGTGCAATCTCGGGAGAGCAGCTCTGTGGGAACAGGCAGAGAGCTGAGGCATAATACTAGTCAGTCACTGCAGACACAGACTACACACACTGAGCGCTTGAGTGACAGCACTGGAGAGGGGGATGGAAATCCACACAAAGATGGCGAGGTAGGGAACATGGGGATGGACAAACAGAACGCGAACAGGACATGCAGGTAGACGTCTAGTTCTTTTATTTTCCTTCCGGAGAATGGGGTCTGGTCATCGTATGGGGTTGCTCTTGCACACACACGTACCACACAACAGGAGACTGTCTGTGACAGACGCGTTCTCACCTACTGGAAATGCTCCCCTTGGATAACTGTACGCTCACTGTACAACACCGGAGAGAGACAAACCCTGGTCACTGGTCACTTCCGGGCATTCCGGGGTTGTCACGGGCCTTAACAAGAAGGCTAGACAGTCTGACATTACACAGACTTTGTACTCGGGAGCTGGAAGGGTTAAGTCAGTTTTTATGTCCGGTCCAACTGATTCAGACATCTGCGTTCTCACACATAGCTCCTCCGGATAATGTCTAGATACGTTCCGGGTTGCAGTGCAATGTCTGAAAGCAGAAATAGCTTATGCCACACTGTTGAATAAACGGTCCTGGATGAAGGGCGAACACACTGCAATCCAATTACATTAAAATCAGCAATATACCAAATATCACCTCTATGACCGATGTGTGCATTTGAATCTCCAGAGAGAGAGAGAGAGCGAGAGAGAGCGAGATAAAGAGAGAGAGTCAGAGAGAGTGAGAGATAAAGAGAGATAAAGAGAGATAAAGAGAGAGTGAGAGAGAGAGTGATAAAGAGAGAGTGAGAGAGAGGGAAGGAGGTTTAAGAAAAAAAAATGCTAACATTCCCCGACGACTCACAGCAGCAGCCTGGGCAGGACTCACTGCAGCCTGGGCAGGACTCACTGCAGCCTGGGCAGGACTCATAGCAGCAGCCTGGGCAGGACTCATAGCAGCAGCCTGGGCAGGACTCATAGCAGCAGCCTGGGCAGGACTCATAGCAGCAGCCTGGGCAACACTAGCGTCACTCTGGAGCTCAGCGTACGGGCATCAGAGAGACACATCAGCACACAACATCTGTTTCATCACAAACTGGCCCTGCTGTAACGGCAAGAAGCCTGTGTGAGGAGAGAGAGAGTGTGTTTGTGTGTGTGTGTGTGTGTGTGTGTGTGTGTGTGAGAGAGAGACTGTGTCATGACTCAGTCTGTGTTCTAAATGTTGAAATGTGCATCTTACTGAAGTCCCACCCACACACACACACACACACACAATCATACACACGTCCGCATAGAAATCAGCCAGTGTTTAGGCGGGGGGGCGGTGTAGTGTGGGGGAAAGGCCGGGTGCATGGCCCATGAATGGGCTTCTTTCTGGGGCTGGATTCCACTGATGGCTGCCTGAATAGAGCCTTCTGTAGGCCGCAGGCTTGAGCAACGCACAGCGCTCCAGAGAGATGGAGAGAGAGAGAGATGGAGAAAGAGAAAAAGAAAGAGAGGGAATGAGAGACCGAGAGAGAGAGAGAAAAACTCTGCCAGCAAATCCTGGCTCAACAAAGTCTCAAGGGCGTCAGTTGTAGAGGTACAGAGGAAAATGAGAGCAAGTGAATGTGTAAATGTGTGTGTGTGTGTGTGTGAGAGAGAGTGTGTGTGTGAGTGCTTGACTGGGGGCCCTAACGTCATTGACGGGCAACAGGCAAAGTCTGTCACGCATGAACTAAACCTACCGTGTAGCGTGTGGGAACATTGCACTGACCCACCTATGTCTAGGATCTTGCTCATGGTATCAAATTAGCCAAACGTTATTAATTTAGCTTTAGTTCATGCGGGGCTGTGTGGCCCTGTGTGTGTGCTTGGTGTGTATGGATAAGCGAATACCTGGATAACCATAACCATTTTCAACAGTATTTGATCATGTGTATTATCATCGTGTAATCATCTGTGCGCCTACAATTATTTTTAATTTATTGTAAAGGTAATGTGTCTGATTTGGGGAAATCCACATCATTCTATGGGGAAACAGTAGGCTAGTTACATTACCTCACAGGTAGGACAAAGATTAGCTACAGATCCCCAGTAATGGTAATAGCAAAGAGTTGTGCTGTCAGGTGTAATACCAATAAGAAACAAAATCCATACGTAAAGTTATGTTTTATCTAGAAAAGGCTAGATACTAGAGACTGTCAATAAGTTAATTTAAGACAGTTAGTACCGGTTCAGAATATGAAGTGCTGGATGATACATACATTTGGTCAACTATTGGTCTATACACACACACACACACACACACTCACAAGAAAAGGTTGTACTACTTTCCCGATACAGCCCCAAATAACAGAATAACGTTTGTGGACACTAACGGATATTCGAATATCAGAAATAGTTAATGTGCACACCCCGAGTGTGTGCCAGTTGCGTTTCTGTTCCACAAAGAAAGCAAGAGAGCAACAGACAGAGGTGATCGCCTCCTCCTCAGAGTGCTCCCCCTGCGTCTCCCAAATATGGACCCCCTTAAGCACCCCCTCCTCTGATGTCTGCCTTCAGCCTCCATTTCCTGTCTCTCTCACACACACACACACACACACACACACACACACACACACACACACACACACACACACACACACACACACACACACACACACACACACACACACACACACACACACACACACACACACACACACACCTTCTCAGAGCCCCTCAGCTCCTAACACAGAGCGAGGGTCTCAAGGTGCAGCCCATCCAGACAGGAAGACCCTAATACACACACACACACAGAGAGAGAGAAAGGCTCCTCACATGCTCCAGTTTATTCCAGAAGGTTCTCAAACCTCCACTCTGTCGCTCATCTCCCATTCCTCCTCTTCCATTCTTCCCTCGCTCCACCTCTTCTCAAAAACACAAGCACAGGAACTCCTTCATAGCCCACGCACAGAAAAAACAACTCAGGATCATAGCCATCCTTAGACTTTCAATGTCTTACTGTTGTGGATTGGCTAGATGTCTGACAGGACCACATTCATTGCCGACAATTGCGGGAACAAACAGGCTCCCAAACAAACAGACAAGAAACCTGTGGACTACTCAATCAGCTGAGTAGGGGGCCGCACACTCTCAAGTGTTTGTGAGTATGCGGTACATAAACAAGTGTTTGTGAGTATGCTGTACATAAACATTGGGCTTCTTCACCTCATCACACCCATAAAGAACACTGGGAGGTTAGGCTATATTTTAGAACCCTCTGTTGAGCAGAGCGTTGATTCTTTTGACATTCTGAAGAACTTTTTTTTTTCCCCCATATTGATGTGGCAAAACAGGCACCAAAAAGCTACAAACACTACATTCCAGAAGTTAACATTTTGAGCACTGGCCAAAACATGCTTCTTAATCTGCCGTCAGACAGCAAGGCAAACGGGACAGCCTAGACCGCTAGACTGAGCCATCATGGGGACTTCAACTTCAAGGGAGATAAAAAAAAAAAAACAGAAAGAGGGGGTACCCCCCACTTCTTTCTCCGGCTGCATAAAAAGCTGGCTCGCCACAATGGCCCTAGAGGAACGGCATGGCAAAGTGCACTCACCATAGCAACCTGCCACAATATGCCGTCTGCACATGGGTGGTGGACTGACTTGAGTGGAGTCTAGGGGAGGTGGGGGTGGGTAGAGGGGTGGTGTTTAAATGACTTGAGAGAAGTGAGAGAGAGACTACAAATCAACCCTCCACTCCCCACCCCCACTCTCACTCTCACTCCCTCCATCTATAGACTGCAATATAGGCTGTGAGGTATAGAGATCAGAAGTCACAGAGACCCACTGGGAAGCAGAGAAAAGACACAGAGAGGGGAGAGACGAAGAGGAAGTTTAGGAGAGGGGGTGGAAGGGTGTTGTTCTGAGTGGCAGCGTGGCGTGTGAAAAAAAAAAAAAAAAAAAACAGACCAACGGACAGACAAAAAGAAACAAAAGGCTGTAAAAGAGCGGGAAAAAACAAGACATGGGGGGGGGCAATAGGGACAAGGAATGACAGGGTTTAAGAGCCTGGAGGCCACGTGGTACTTTTGCAGACTGGAAAAACTGGGATGTTCACTAGTTGCCGTCTTTATCGGTCACCATTCAATATGGGAGTAAAATCAGGATTAAATGGTCGCATAAACTCGACTGGAGGTCACAGTTTCCGACTAATTTTTGTTTGTTTGTTTGTTTAGAAAAACAGAGATGACAGAAACCCCCAGCCCCACCATCTCCAATCCTCCACCCGTGGTCCCATAAAGCCTGCAGTCACTGGGGTGTCCCCTGTACACACTGGGATGTCCCCTTCAGTTTTAGTCTTACTTGGGTGTCCAGCAGGAAGCAACTGACACTGCATGTTCCTTTACACTTGATGGATGACCAGTTCACAGAAACAACTGATGTATTTACAGGAAAACAACCTCACATACGCACTCTCTCGTCACTCTCACTCTCACTGTGAATGTGTGTGTGTGTGTGTGTGTGTGTGTGTGTGTGTGAACAACCCTCGACCACATTCATCATCTTTGCAGTTACAATCTCAGCATGATGGGAAACACAAGGTGCTTCGTAAAACTTTGGTCACACCAACAGCTTCTGATGGATTTAGAAAACAAACTAACAACAAACAAACAAAACAGGGTAACACTTTGAACTTCTCTAAAAAGAAAGGAGGGATGAGACAGAGAGAAAGAGGGGAAAAATGCTTCGCTAACTAATGAACGTACCCTTCATTTGCATTTTCTCATGCCTGGCCTCAATCAGCTCTTCAAATAGCCTGAATGCTACATTGGGGTTGATGTCTCAGTATATTTGTCTCTGTGTGTGTATGTATGTGTATGTGTATGTATATGTATATGTGTGTGTGTGTGTGTGTGTGTGTGTGTGTGTGTGTGTGTGTGTGTATTTGTATCTCTGTGTGTGTGTGTGTGTGTGTGTGTGTGTGTATATTTGTGTGTTTGTATTTCAGTCCTCCTGTATGCACTAAGGCCAAAAACATCCTGGAACTGGGCCATTTAATATGCTGACCTTATCTGGACCTTAACCTTAGGGTCACCAAAAGTGCATTTGACAAAATGTATTCACGACTAAGTGTAGCTTTAACCTATTGGTGCTGTGTATTTTGGGCAGAGAAGTGTCTGTCGGTTCTATTTCCACTTCCAGAGAAGCAGACTTGTATCCGCTTTAAAATTTGGCTTAAGTTGTGTCATGAACTTGAAATATCACAAAAAAAAATTAAGAAATCGTTATCTGTGGAATTTTTAAGGAAAAAATACACTGATTTGCAAATGGATAGAACAGATGTATAATTACAGAACTGGTGAACACAGAATGCCATCAGATTAAGGAGAAGTTAAGTGTCAGTTTCCAAACTCAGGGCTGCTTAATGCACATTAAAAAGTTGAAGGAATAAGGAACCCTTAAGGAGTGTTATGGACTTTGTGTCAAGTGACTTTACTCCCTCAGTTCGTCAGGGTGCGGACTCCAATGGCTCCTCCAAAGACCCTCTCATCAAAGTATTATACTGCGCTGTTAAAACAAACTTTCTGCTGTGTGCATTGCCATGACCAACTACAGGAGGACTTGCCAGGTTTGTTGACTAATTCTGAAAGCATAGAGGATCCGTTATGAGCCAACAGACAATGACAGTCAGTTAAATTAGCCATTTCGTACTAGTCACACATCAAGGACTCAGTCACTATAGTAACTCTTCCCAAGCAAAAACACCCAAGTGTCCCTTACAAGCACAAAATGACAGGCGCTTTCGGTGGCCCCTACTGGTGGCCATAAGAACAGAGTCGTTGGTTCACAACGAGGTTCCTTGGTTGGTGGCTGCAACCCTGACAGGAACCGACCTCTGCCATGATGGAACCTTTCCAGCGGCATATTAACCGAGAATGCGTTCTTAAACTACCGATAAGCATCACACAAACTAGAAGTCCGAGTCGAGATGAGTTATCCTTCATTGTTCTTCATAGTCTTTTTTTCTCAATTCATTCTACGTTCTCACACAATGACTCATGCTTCCAACCACAACATGAATTTCATTTTATTTACCAATTTGCTTACAGGAATTATCTGCAGAGCTTCGCGAACTTTGCATTGCTCATCAGAGTGTCATAAAATGTGAGATAAACGAAATCAGAGCGTAAACACAGTACAAGACTTCCTCTATTTAGTGAACAGGTCATTACAACTAGTGTGTCCATATTATTCACGTCAAACCGCCATTCATCTAATGATAGTTCGGAGAATATGAATCACGTTGTAGTTTTGTAGGCTGAGAACTGACCTGATGTTTTCACTGCTAAAACATGGCGTTCAACACGGAGCAGCTGTTAAGAACCTTGAAGCTAAGTTTCGAGGTATCAGTATAAAAAAAGAATTCACAAAACACACCTCTAGCTATGACTCATACACCTGCCTTTGGAATTCCCTTCTGTTCATGAATGCAAAACGACAGATACACCCAAAGGGAAAGGGAAAGGGGGGAGACTGTAACTGGACACACCTGAGTGGATAAAGTACCATCTGTCCGTTACACACCTGAGAGTGGGATACTGGAACATTAACGGATATAGGCCTAAATTCAACTACACATTTAGAATGAAATTGTAGGATGCTCTTTGGTTAAACTCAGAATCTGAATATTCCAAGGCAAAAGTAACAATCCACATGGCTACCTTGAGGTGTGAGCTAATGTTACTTTTAAATACTCCCTGAAAACTTAGCTGCCCACCATTCTTTGAAATATGACAAAATGCAACAATGTAGCAAGATGTCGATATAATCTAACTACCAAAACCCTACTATCTGCATTAGAGATGTCCACTCACCTACACAATGTTCGCTATAGTAAGAATCCTACGTCTTACCTGTAGTTCCGATTTCCATTCATGGGGTCTCTGTCCGGATCCTTCCCCGGCTCACTTTGTAGAACACCCGGTAGACACTCGACTTTGCTCTGGGAACACCAAGGTTCTCCAGGAGAGAAACGGCGCTGTAGCCTCGTGTCTTCTCTCGTTTGACACTGACTATACTAGTCCACACTCGCTGCTAGACTGGACCAGTCTTGATGTACAGAAGTCCTCTTAACTCAGGAGGACCGGGAGGGGAGGGGAGGGGGGTCTTCCTTGTCCCCGTCTACAAGTCGCTCTCACGGTATCCCAACCAATCAGAAACCTCCGTCACTGCCAGGGTTGCCTACTGTTGTTAGCCAGCTAACGTTGGTTAACGAAGAGATAGATTTGGCAAAGTCACAGTAAAACCGATCAGTATACCAAGCCGTAACTCCGACACATATTATATTATCTGCTCATCCACCAGGAAGCGTTGTTACTTAGTGGTATCCGTCCCGAAAAACCCTGTTTCAACTGACTTCTCAGATACTTGGCTGGCTGACTAGCTTGCTTGCTAACTGTCTTGCTAGCTGGATTTATCAGAAAAAGCGACGTCTTCTTATCGCCGAAACTCTGCTGTCATTTCGTTACAGCTGCTGACATGACTCCACATCGCTTTCATCGATGTGACTGCCTTTCCCCTAGCCGTCACGGTGACTGTAAGTCGGCGACTCGACGAATCACTCGTAGTTATAACCAGCAATTTTCAGCCCGGTTTTCGGTGATCAACTCCGTAGCTGGGGCTCTCTGGCTAGCTAAATATGGTGATCTGACGCCGACAGGAACCTGCGAGGCAATCGAGTGTGGATTGGTGGGTTCTCGGAGGTAAGGAGGAGGGTTGATACTCAAATCGGAAACACCATACGTCAGTGCGAACGTTCATATCTACTGGGCTACACAGGTCCATGTGTTCAATACATTAACTACGAATCACACGCACCCACACATAATTTACACGATGGATTTGTTCAAGTTACGATTGAACTTGTGATATCAGACTATTATTTAAGAGATAACCAGCACATATGACCTTTTATACTGTATATGTTTTCTGTTATTCTATTTAAGCAGGAGCATTGTGTTTTTGGTAAACAACCAAGTACAAACACTTTGTGTTCATATTATCGCCATGTAAAAGTGAGAAAAACACACGAACCATAAGGCTTAATAAAAAACAATTTTTTATTTTCTTTAAAAATAACCCTCCCAACAAAGTCCCATTACTATGACATACACAGCCAAAATAAGTTGCTTCTGTGTCCTTTCATTCAAATCTACTGGGAAGTGCTATGATAAGGACTTGTTCTGTGGCTATTTTATATTGCTTAAATCTGTGAGGGTGAATGTGGCGCCCTCTGATAATGTACCTCTATACTGTCTTCCCCTGTATGCAATGCCTGTTTCAGAGGAGAGTGAAATGGGTGCATTGGAAAGGGTGAGTGCTCCTATGACCATCACCAAGGAGGTTTGTCCAAATTTCTTCTGCCCCCCATACTATCCTCTCATGCCTTATAAACTGCATCCAGACGGACAAGGCAAGCGATCAGCCCAACAATGCAGCAAACAGGGCTACCGTTCCTCTATGGGGAACCATCGTTCTTTGAAATCATATTCAACTTCTACGTGAAAACACTGGCTCTAGGTTATAACGGAGGGCAATTCCATGGCTGAATGCCACTGTAAATGAACGCCATTTAGACCCTTTTACCCCCCTCGACTGAATTCTTACCTCGTTCTCACTTACGCATTTGATGAATTCTGTCTATGCCAATGCAGCCCAAAAGTTATCGCAACTTATAAATACAAATCACCTCAGAGATACAGGATTGGTACAACACTGTACAAAGGCATTTTTGATTACACAATATTCCATTAAACATGAGTCAAAACAAGTGTTGGCTTACTGTAAAAAAAAAATGCATGATCCCTTTTGACTTCAAAGGGCACCCTCAGTATACAACGGACACCTCGATGTGCTTTGAGGCAGATAATTCAAAATCAAAAGGGATATTTCCACAGCTCCCCCTTGAGGAAAACGTCTGACACTACTCACAACTGTAGAGAAAACAAGAGAAGGTACAAGTGCAATTGTTTAAACCGTTACAAAAAAAAAAAACAGAGAGAAAACGAATTTCAGATCGAGGCAACATACAACAGGCAGAGGCCAGAGCTCCACGGCTCTTGTCTACAGGACTTGAGACGTGATCTGCTAAAAACAAGGTGCACGGGTCAACTTTCACCGGTTTCCACTAACAAAAACATGCAGTTCATAAAGCCTTGAGATGAGTGCTTGAAACCCCACGGGCCTGAGGGGAGATGCTCACTTCTGTGTGGCCAACGCCCACAGCGCACCAATGGGCATCTGCAGCCAACAGGCCGGGGGGGGATGCGAAGGGTGAGAGAGAGGCCAGTAAAATCGTGTGCTGAATGTGTGTCGTTTGTGGAAAGAAGTGGCAGTGTTTAAGGCGGTGCATTGGTATACATGGGAAATAAACAAAGGTGCATAGGGGGAATCTAGTGTGTGCACATGTATGTTTGTACTTAGTGGCAGGGCGTGGTGAGGAGTTCTGATGACTGAAGCCAAGCAATGGCGGAAAGTTAATATTTACAAAACAAAGTTCTCGTTTTTGAAGTGTGCTTCATGGTCTGTGTTCATGCATTGCATTACATTACATGTGTGTGAGCCAGTGCTGCATCTGTATGTGTCCTTCTCTGTGCTGGAATGTACACTATGAGTGGGTGTTGTGAGAGAGGTGAGATATATGCTGGTCCGCTCTCTAGGTTGTGTCATGGACAGGCCTGCGTCCGCGAGCGTGGATGCCAACATTCAAAACAGCATTTTTTTGTATTGCTCACTTCAGTTACCTGTGGGTGTGAGTGTAGAGAGGGGACTGTTGTGACAGGTGCATAGGAAGGACTAGGTCTTAAGTGTCAGTATGGTTTCGAGACCTACTGGTCGTGGCAGCAAAGGCAAAATAACAAATATTCCAAAAAAATAAAATTAAAATTAAATTAACAAATAAACTAAACAAAAAAAAGAACAAGAGCATTTATATATATATTTCATCTCTAGAGGAAGTGGATCATTCAGTTACAGGAAGTGCCACATAGAAAGAAAAAAAAAGCCAGATGAGAGGTGTAGCATCCCCTAACATGACGCTTGCACCCCGGACTCTGTATGGTTGGCATCACATTTGGCTGGTTTACAATGCTGGTTTCAGTGTTCGGTGTGCTGAGCCTAATACTTAAAGCACTCATTGGTCTGTTCTATCTTTTTACTTAAGGTTCTTCTTTTTTTGGCTAATTCTGCCATCACCTGGCACTAGCTAAGTCTATGCAAAGTTTGGCTACAAATTACTCTGCCCACGTTGAGTGCAGGATCAGAGGAGTGCTCTCTGCACCTAAAGTAATGCTACAGCCTCTTCCCCCCCACCACCTCTGTAATGGGTCACACTAATGCAAGTCATACACAGAGACACTTCATGGATGCTGGGCATACGCAGTCTACAAAGCTAACACTAAGTGCTAATGTACCATTACATTTATGGCATCCATCAAGGCCATTTAAAAAAGAAAAAAAAAATCGTACTTTTCCCATTTAAACGATAAAAATGTAATAATAGTCATTCATAAAAATTAAAATAAACACAAGAGTGAGGGTAGTCGTTTTGTCCCACTCCTGATTCAAGTGTGTGTGTGTGTGTGTGTGTGTGTGTGTGTGTGTGTGTGTGTGTGTGTAATGTTCAAAAGGGGCACAAACACTGGGCTCCGAAACGTGGAGCTAATTTCGAGGCAGTGTTGTGGTGTCAAAAAACAAAAACAAAACAAAAAAAAACTTCATAGGTTTCACTTCACTCAGTCCTCCTCTCCATATTGCATACATGCATACATTTCATACATGAAAGAGCAAAGGTAGAACACAACACTAATACCATTGCTCTTCTTTAAAAGAAAGTAAGAAAAAAAAGGAACCAACAGAAAGAGAGAGGAACTTGCAGGGGCATATTGGGCCTGCCAAGTAAATCCAAACGGAGATATCTTCATCGTCTTCATCTTCTTCGTGTAGTTTTGGGGACAAGGTGCTGTGTTGAAGGTCACCCCCGATAGACTGTGGTGCTTGTGTGGTGCATTTGAAGGTTCGTCTCGAGCAAGAGGTGGGAAGTGGGCTGAGGAGGGAGGGGCTCGAGTGTGTCAGGAAACGTCTGATGCCGCACCCAGACTTGGTGGGATATAATGAAGAGTGATATGAGGTCGAGCTGTTGGTGTGCTCAGGCAAAGTACATGGTCCTCAGGGTGTCGGTGTGGATCTGCACGGCTTTGGCCAGAGCCTGGGGGTCCCGACCGTTACTCTGACCTGACACGTGGCTGCCTTCCCCACTGCCCGAACAGAAAGAGGAGGAGACCAATTAATTCCAGTTAACACCAACACTGGTAACATTATACTTATAAATACTTCACTTGTGGGTCCTATTTTAGTCATCTTTCTTTAAAAAGGCACCATGTTACTGTGTGAAGAACCAAACCGTGATTGCCATTTCTGATCATGCAAGCGATCGCTAAATTCAACGCCTTCTGTGTGTAATTAGGTTAGGTGTAACAAAACATGAACCAGAGGATATAGTAATCATATTATGTATTCTCAGCCAATCACATTACTCCGGCCATTCATTCTAAGCAGCTGGGTGACGTCATGGCAACATTCAGGCATGATCTAAGCACAATGACACAGGAAGATTTCAACAAAAGAAAACACAAAGCAGCTTTACACAGCAGCTCCTCAGGAGGACAAAAAAGCTAAACTTGAGCCAACATAGTTAAAGAGACAGTATGCAACAACTTGTGCACTTTGGGAAGCACTTTTTTTATAAGCAACTAGTACTAGTATCATCTTCCAATTAATTTTCATGGTATATGATCATGTGAAGGACAGATAAACACACCTGTAGTTCCAAATAGCCGCCTACGCTGTGCACTATGCAGTTCGGTGGTCTGGGTGAGACCACCCCGCGAAAATGTAAAAATAAAAAAAAGCTTTCACATCATGGCATCGCCAACTAAATCACCAAAAAACATGCACTAGCCAGCCTTTATCAGTGCCAACTGTGCTGCTGTTGGTGTTTGTATGGTATTTGCATGCCTTTTCAGCAGTTAGATTGTTAGTTTTCCACCAAACCTCCTTACTGCTGCTTTAAACTGTTACTATGAATAGTCTATTTTGAAATGATGAAAATGTTTAATCAATTTATCAAACACTGACTAACAGTTTCAACTGCTGTATAATTTGAAATCAGGGCCGTAGGACACCAACATTGCCATGAGTTAAATGGCACAATATTTTGTTGTCATTCAGTGCTCACTAGTGAGTTAGTGCATATCGGAGATTTCTGTTTCATTTATCATTAAAAAAAAACCTGCAGAACTTTTTCCCCTGTCACCAATGTGCAGTGAGGTGGTTGAAGCTGCAGTCACTGTCCACACACTCACCTGTCGTGCTCCTTGTCCACCAGGTGGTAGCGGGCGCGGAAGGCCACGAGACGGGCGTAGTAGGCTGGCGCGGGGATGGAGACGGAGCGGG
The DNA here is from genome assembly GCF_900700415.2 of Clupea harengus. Classification (NCBI taxonomy): domain Eukaryota; kingdom Metazoa; phylum Chordata; class Actinopteri; order Clupeiformes; family Clupeidae; genus Clupea; species Clupea harengus. Next base: position 39,878 of record NW_024879838.1, on the reverse strand, counting down.
TGCAGCGCACATAGGTGTGGCACAGCTGGTAGGTGAGGATCTGCAGCTCATCCGCGGTGAAGCGGTTGTCGTCCCACAGCACATAGTAGTGAGAGGGGCGGCTCGTGCCCTGTCAAGTAAACAAGTAAACAAGGGTTAATACACCACTGGCATTATAATTAAATTACACTGCAATTTGACTATTCATTCAGTCACTATAATTGTTAATTGTGTTTTCAATACACTGAAATGCATTTACAACGATGGATTATGAATGGTAGTTCAAATCAAAAACAGCAGCACAGCATTAGCGTTCGATAAATAATATAAGAAAATCTGTGAACTGTAACCATCATCTAAATATAGATCCTTGTATGCGACAAGAGACAGTAAAAACGTGCGCAGTAGACCTCAGAGGAGAGGGGATGGCGTGAGCCAAGAATACACTGTTACCAGCGGCGAACGATCACCATGGCAACAGAAGAGCAGTGGCAGAACTTGCCCTGGAAAGTCAAAGACCTCCTGGGGTAGCTCACCTGAATGCCTGCGTGACTGCACAGGTAGAAGTCAAACTCAAAGGGGTGAGTAATGCTGGTGTCCACCGTGGTGCCTGCTGGAATATTACCACTCTTCCCAATCTGAGCAGAGGTGAAAAACAAACAGGTAAAAATATATATTTTTAAACACTGAAGTTCCCAAGTCAAAACAAAGTGATTCTTCACAACTGAATTTAATTATTCCTCTGTTTTGAGGCTTTTGGTGAGCAGTTTATATATTTATATATATATATATTAAAAAAAACTTCAGACACACAGCCAGCCTGAGGTAGTCTTCTTAGCAATCCCCTTAGTAACAAGACCTAGCAACCAATCCCGCAGAGAATAGCTCCAGCGCGTGCATCTTTATGAAAGGCTGTCCTGAGGTAAGAGCCTCTGATTGTTCAGGTATGTTTACTGCTGCAGTTTGTCGTGTGGCGGACAGCAATGTTCCAGAGGTCTGGGATCTCAATGCATCATCACCCATCATATCACATCAAGGCCTGCGTCATCCCTTTCAAACATACAGCTTTTTGTGACCACTTTTCTGAAATGGCATGCTTTTGAACAGACTAGACGTAATAGCAATCGCAATGGCCATCTACTGAATGGAGAAAATTGTATACCCCTCGCCCCTCGCCCCTCTCCCCTACCCACACACATATTTCTGCCTACAACCCCCCCCCCCCCCCAACCACCATCGTCATCACATACACCTGGACAAAGAATCATAAATAGCAGCATATTGTCCAGAAGATATAACATATGTGAGGAAGTGGCTTTAGTACCGACCTCCGTCATGACTGACAGCTACCCAACAGTGGGAGGAGAGGGAGAGAGAGAGAAAAAGAAAGAAAGAAAGAAAGAAAAAGAGAGAGGGAGAGAGAAAAAGAAAGAAAGAAAGAAAAGAAAGAAAGAAAAAGAGAGAGACTCACCCTCTCTGACTTGTCGGCGCAGAAGAGGCGGGTGTGGTGGCGTTTCTGCACCACGATGTAGGTGATGCCCGGCTGGTAGTCCTTCTCCAGCTTGATGCAGGCATCTCTGATGGCCAGGAGCTCGTAGTGTAGGATCTGCAGAGAGAGAGAGAGAGAGAGAGAGAGAGAGAGAGAGAGAGAGAGAGAGAGAGAAATCCAGAAAAAGTAATAATTAAAAGTGAAGCAAAGGTTCTGATTGTAAATGCAGTTTCTGATATGTATGTCATGTATGACTCCATTCTAAAAACTCTGGCTCATTTCACACAGCTTATGTAAATGCTGAAAAACCTTGAGACTAACACAAACAGGAAGACAGCAGAGTCATGCTGCTTCAGCCATATTTGCATTCAGTCATCCCATGAGATCATCCACGATCAGTAATCAGTCAGTCATACAGACTTACTTACTTCGTTCGTGGCCTGTCAACAGACCAAACTATAAACATCACCACACTCTCTCTCTCACTTAACGAGGCCAATTAGAGGAATGTTGACAAAATTCATGTGTTACACGACTCGTGATCTTGCCTCAAATATGCAGCTTCCGCTTTCGAACAACATTTCTGTATCACTTATTACAATAAGTCTAAACAAAAGTCACCCATTGAAATAGTGTTTGCCTCGAGTCTACATCGAATGAAAACCATTCGAAGACATATACATGCACATATAAAGATGATGATATAAACAGCTCTTTCAGGGACTGGAGAACTTAACGACAACATAAACAAACTTAAATAATTTGCCACTGCTAGTTTTGTTCTACTACATTTAGTAAATCTTTCAACTTCCTCAACAGGGAAGATAAATGAATCTAGTTGAAACTCAGGTCAACCACAAAACTGGAAGAGGTGTTAAAGATCAGCCATCATCCACTGTCCATTTCATTGTTAGATCACCTATATGGTCCTTGGGAAATTACCTACAGAAACTGATCCTTTCTTGTTCTGATAGTTACTCCGTTTCAGTTCCATTTCACCTACTTTCATTTCCACCAACCAGGTGGCACAAACAGCTGACTTCACTCATTTTGAAAAAAAAAAAAAACTAAAAGTGAAATAGACATGAGCAGCGTTTCCCATTTTAGCTACCAAGGGGAAGAGTCCGCGGTGGAGCCGGAGACCATTTCACAGAGGGGTTAGGGGTTGTGTGGTGGTAGAGCCGGAGACCATTTCACAGAGGGTTAGGGGTTGTGTGGTGGTAGAGCCGGAGACCATTTCACAGAGGATTAGGGTTGTGTGGTGGTAGAAGAAGGTTCGTTGGTTACCTGTGGCAGCTGTCCTTCGGGAACTCCGTCCCTGTAGAAGATGATGCGGGTGGGCTTGAAGCGCGTGGACTTGTAGAACTGGATGAGCAGCTCACGCACCATGAATGAAAGGTCCTCGATAATCTCCTGTCTGGGCCTCTGCACCCGTACCGTGGCACAGTACCTGCTGGGGTGGGCGTCCATACTGCCCACCACCTACAGACAGACAGACAGAGCAGTGATGAGGGAGGGTATTAAAGGAATTAATAGTCCAGGGCAAGATAGTTTTAAACATGTATTGGGCAAGATAGTTTTAAACATGTATTGCAGTTTTAAACATGTATTGCAGTATCAAGTATGTCATGAAAAAGGTGTTTTAGTCCACTAAAGCTATAAAGAAGTGAGTCCTCTATAATTTATGTTTAGATGTACACATGGAATGAATGCATGAGTAATTGGGAGTCAATCTTCTATCACCTGTTTGAATCGGCAGTGTTATAGTCTTAGCATAAGTAATTAGCAAGTCAGCTAATAAGCCATGGGGAAGATACACACGGATTCAGGCCTAACAACATGCTCACCAGGGGATCAATAAATAGGTCAAAAGCAGCCTGAGAATTTTTTGGAGACGGGAGAAAGCTGCTCAAGGACGCTGCCCAAGAAAATGCTTTATAATGCTGACTACACCAACAGTTAGAACTGTAGGAGTTAAGCTTCTTAATGGCACATGAAATTATTTTGGACTTGTCTAAATCTCAAGTGACAGAAAAAGATGGGTAGTCTCTACCCAATGATCAGTAGTGTTTCTACGACACTGGCCACTTCTTGTAGGCGCTATTTTCAAAAGGAATAATCTGGATTTTTTTTAACCTAATCTCTTTCTGCTATATAAACTGCAGATTTCCATAAAGCCGCCTTTTGTGGTATTTATGTCCTGTTCCAGGTAAATGTTATTGAATTGTTAAGAGGAGGTGCCAAGTATGCAGGACTGTGGATAAAAATTTCAAAATAGAAATGTGAACCACATCAGGAAACTATTGTTTAGCGACACATGTCCGTACATTCAAATGTAATGCTTTATTGAAAGCTGGGACTATTTCAAGTGATTTTTTGGATTTTGTATGCAGCATGTAATTGCATATGCATGCCATCAAACTGAATATTAGTTATGAGGTCAGCTTTAGCAAGAGCAGTAACCACTTTCTACTTGATCTGCATAGATAGAGATAAAAGCCTACGTGTGCACGCAGCCAACCAACCAACCAACCAACCAACCAACGAGCACAGAACCTTGTACACAAAAACAATGACCAACAACTACAACGTGAATGGTGTGAGCATATGTGCTTCCTAGAAAGAGCTGTATTGTTTACATGTAAATGCTGTGAGCAAGTTTTCTTATTTATGACGCTGTCTGCCTGTCTGTTAGCTTTCACCACATGATGTGTGGAGTAATCAGCAGCGTAGGAGCAGGAGCTGGAGCTGTGACGGATGGCAGTTATGTTGAAAAGAAACATCCAGAATATAACTCTAAATCAGTCATGTGCCACATGTTTATGTCTATTAATAAAAACATAACACACTTGAAAAGGAAGACCGTTGATACAGGAATAAAAACAAACACAGGTGGAGCAAAACAAACCATAACGAGTAACTAAAATAAACCCCATGATGAATGGACTATTCTAGAGCTCCCAAACAGCTTGCGGTACATGTGGAAGTGTGTGAGTGACTGTTGACGCCCAGGTTACAGGCTGGCTCCTGTGGGACTGGACGGAGTCATTACATGTGTCCAGCAACCGCCCATTACACTATGATGCATCGTCATACTCTGACCACAACACGTAGACACTGTTCAAATGCAGACACAAACTTACACACACGGAAACGCCCACGGAAACGCCCACAGAAACACACACACACACACATTACAGCCCACTGGTCCATAAGCCCGCATCCACACCAACAGACTTTCGCTCTCTGACTCAGCGCTGTGTCACCATCTCTTGGCAACCATAAGAGCAGGATGCTCCGCACCGCCTCGGATCGTCAGGGTGAGGGGTGATGTCATTTCCTGCCTGCTCGTGACTCATATGCAAACCATCCGCTCACTCAGACACTCCTACCCTTAACTCTCCACCTCGCTCTCGGAACACACATCTGCCCCGTCTTTCTTCCTGTCATTCTGCCACAACACTCGGAAACCTAGAGGTGGTGGCCCTGTAGGGCCCAGGCAGGCAGTAGGAGGTACTGGCTACCACAAGACAAGAAGGTCTTCATTATAGTTCATTATGGCATCTTCTCAAGTATCTTTTTACTAAAAATAACTCTTCTCCAAAAATTTTAAAAGAGAGAAGGATTTGGCAAACCTTGTTGGATTAAAAACATTCAGCCTTTAGGAATGTGTTCTAACTGTATTCTACTTCCTTTGTCAGTGTGCTGCGTGGTTGAAACAAAATAAATGAAGACAGATATGCGAACATGTTTTTTTCTCTAATTTATTGTATAAACTTAGTGAGGGGGGGAAGGGGTGGGGGTTGTAATTCATTCAGAGACAAGCCATTGTTTTTTCTGCTGACACATTGTAAGACAGTCCCCTCCACAGTTATTGGCAGCCCTGGTAAAGATGAATAGTTATAAGAAATTCACCCTTTGGTGAATTAGCTTGGTCTCACATCAAAAAGTTATAAAAATCCAACCTTTCAATTGAAGTAATTTTTTTGGAGAGAAAAATAATCTCATAAAGAAATAATTATTTTCCACATGGGCCAAGATTGTTGCCACCCGTGCATTTAATATTTTTTACAACCTCCCTTTATAAGGCCAATAAAACATCACTGAGTCTTCTCCTATATTATTTCATTAGGATGGAGAAGACAGAGCATTGAATTTAAGACCGTTCCTCTTTATAGAATCTCTCCAGATCGCCCAGGGTCCTAGGTCATTTCTTGTGCACTCTCCCCTTTAGCTCATCCCACAGGTTTTCTATGGGGTTAAGGCCAGGGGACAGAGATGGCCCTAGCAGAAGCTTGATTCTGTGTTCAGTTAACCATTTTTGTGTTGATCTGGACATATGTTTTTGATCATTGTCCTGCTGGAAGATCTAACGGCGACCCAGTTTTAGTTTCTTGGCAGAGGCAGCCAGATTTGGATTTAAAATGCCCTGGTATTTCATGGAGTCCATGATGCCATGTACCCTAATGAGGTTCCCAGGGACTTTGGAGGAGAAACAGCCCCACAACATCATAGCCCCTCAACCATCAGGTTTTCAGTATAGTCATCCTTCTTTACACACCAAACCTACCTGAGTGTTTCTGGCCAAAAAGCTCAATTTGAATGTCATTTGACCATAGATCTCTGTCCAATGAAAGCCCCAGTAGCTTTTAGGAAACTCCCACCCTTTATCTTTCTGGTTAAAAGAAGGGAAAGGCTTTTTTTATGACATGCCTTCCAAATATCGGTTGGCATGGAGACGGCGTTTGATGGTAGGTTTGTACATTTACATTTAGTCATTTAGCAGACGCTTTTATCCAAAGCGACTTACAATGTATACACATTTTATATTTACACTGATGGCACACTGCACATCAGGAGCAATTCAGTGTCTTGCTCAAGGACGCTTCGACAGGGAATCGAACTAGCAACCTTTTGATTACTAACCGACTTCTCTACCTCCTGTACCACTGTCGCCCCGCTTAGTAGACTAGGTGACCCCAAAATGCTACTTTGTTCTGTAACTCTCGAACAGTGATCCTTGAGGATGTGTTGCTTCTCTTACCATACTCTTCACTGTGCATGGGAGGCAAAATAAACTTGGGTCCTTTTCCAAGCAAGTTTGTAAAAGTTTCAGTTGATTTGAACTTTTAAACAGTAGATATGGACATTTTCTGATGAGTAGCTATTTTTCTGTAACATATATACACATTTTTACAATATATTCCCTGACTTATGAAGGTCAACACACTTTTACCTTTTTTGATTTGTGTGTTTGCTTATCTTTCCCATGTTGAACAATAAGTAAAGGTAATTTGGCCTGTGTGTCACCTCCTATTCATTCCCCAGTGAAACAAGTCATTGATTACTGCCTGAAAGCTTGTTAAAAATAATTATTTCTTGAAGAGGGACTTTTTTTTCTTCGAACCCTTTTTATGAATCTTTCCCAGGGGTGCCAATAATTCTGGAAGGCACTGTGAGTGTCTGTGTGTGTGTGTGTGTGTGTATCTGTGTGTGTGTGTGTGTGTGTGTGTGTGTGTGTGTGTGTAGCCAAACTTACCGCAGTGATGGAGGGCTTCTTCCCATCCCCAGCTGGTGGGTGTGTGACGTCTGCCCCCAGGAAGATGACAGGCTGCTGGAACACTGCAGACCTGAAGGGAGGGCAAATGCGGAGTTAATTAACACACATTTCACCTTATCAAGAGTTTTTCTTCACTCCAATTATGCTGGACGACAAACATCGCTAAACATTCACACACATATCGATCAAATCTAATGACCTTTGGCCAGGAAAGACCTTTAATATCCTTAACAGCTTAACTCTACTCAAAACTCCCAAGATGTAAGACTGCAGCAAGGACTTTACACTGTAATGGTTTCGGTCTTTTTTCAACCGTTGACTAATAACAGCTGAAACAGCTTAAGACTTCAGACAAATATTCCAGATTCTATTGCAGTTTTAGCTAACTCCAATGTAACAATGTTCACACAAAGCAATAGACATTTACATTTAGTCATTTAGCAGACGCTTTTGTCCAAAGCGACGTACAATGGAGAGAACAGTCAAGCTAAGAGCAATAAAGAACATGGTGTAACAATAAATACTACTTTACATAAGAATTAGAAAAACGACCTAGAAAGGAAAAAAAAGAAATAGAGCAAGCCTATCAATCCCATAAGGTTTACATACTGATAAACCTATATGTCCTGCGCATTCATTTGGATAAAGGCATCTATTAGATGACTGTCAAACTTTCAGCTCTAAAGGTAATTAGACAAAAATACTGTCAAAATACCTTGCAAATGCTCTACAACTACTGAGGCCAAACTCACCGTTGGTGTGGGACAAGGATGTTGTTGATGCCGCCCAGCTTAACGTTGATCTTGAGGCAGAGGTTGGAGAGGGTCTGAGGAGACGTCTTCACCACGTTCTTCACCTGCACACACTGAGTCGCCATTCCTAAGAGGGTGTCTCCAACCCGCTTCACCTCAGCTGGGGGGATGAGAGAAAGAAAGAGAGAGAGAGAGAGACAGAGAGAGAGAGAGAGAGAGAGAGAGAAAGAGAGAGAGGAAGAAAGAAAGAAAGAGACAAAGAAAGAAAGGAAAAGAGTGAAGGAAAGAGAGAGGGAGAGAGTAAAAGAGAAGGAAAGGAAGAGAGATAGAGAAACAGAAAGAGGGGGAGAGAGGGGGGTGAGAGAGAGAGTATGTGTTTAGTGTATATGAAGCATGAAGGGAGGTCTGGCCATTATTTCTCATTCTTGCTTTCTCAGTTGAAATTAATGACTAATTGGATACTTGCTAAACAGCTGATCCCACAATCTTATCATAGAGCTACGTCAGCAATCCCTGAAAGGACTAAATGGACTGTTTTACTACTTAGCTGAAATTATGAATGTGTAAAGTATCTCTCTCTCTCTCTCCCTCCTACCGTAGACTGGGGTCTTGCCGGGCAGGATGACGATGATGAGCTGCAGGCCAGAGTAGGTGTTCTTCAGGTGTCTGAACATGGGCTCCACGCTGTCAGCTCCCTGCGCGTACTTGCAGAAGCACGGCTGGCCCTGGATGGGCATCCCAGCATCCTTAGAGATCTTGCGCAGCTGGTCCGTGAAGTTCCTACAACACGTGGTTCCATTATTGACAACAGCTAGAATTCCACCGTTTCAGACAAAACAACAAATTCAATCCAGAATAGTCTCTCTTCACCGGGAAAAACAACCATAGTAGCTGTAACAGCCTTAATGCAAAGAAAACTGCCTTGTGCTTGAACTCGTCTTGTGTCTTAAATTATATAATCCGCTAGCCTGACGTTGTCATACTCATAATTATAGTCAGAATATGAGTCTGATACTGCTCCATTAGGCTGTGATTATGGGGCGTGTTTCAACCGAACCAGGAAAAAAAATGCCTCTTCGCTCAATTGGATATACATACAACCAATCAGAGCAACGTAGTATGACCATAAAGTAGACCATCGGTGCCAGCTGATAAATTAAACTTTTACCGGATCCCATAGGAAGGACGGCAAAAACATCTTTTCGATCGACAAATGCCTTGATCACGTTTCTCTTTCAAAATGAATGCGCTGTCGATGTCTTCTAAAACAGACTCGAATCTAAACATCTCAGCTCTCCAGCGGCAGCCATGTTTTTTGAAAACGAATTCAACCCAAGCTCTTTGGGAAATGGTTGATTACGTTACTGTTGATCATCTGTCCATCATCGTATAAAGCCCGCTCTGACAATTTGATTGGTCAGTACAGCTTCTGGTCGGGCATAATTCCTCCTCAACGGAGCAATGCCAGACCGAACTTCCCGACCTCAAATATTGTGGGTGGGGCTAAGTTCGTCTGGTACCCAGGCTAATAATCCGCACCCTGGTTTTGGTTTTACACACAAGTTCAAATCTGTCTTTGCTCCACAGCTGGTTCTTTGGACCTGGTGCGTCAGGAGAACTATAGACATGAAAGCCACTAGTGTGTCTCTTACAGGCAGGAACAGATGGTCAGAATCAAACATGCAGAACTAATTGGGTAAAACAAATTGGCTTTAATATTTAGTGAAAGCCTCAGGGAAAACATGTTACTTAAAAATAAATAAATTCATAAATAAATAAATACATACATACACATATATATACACACACACGCAAGACAGACAGACAGACAGACAGACAGGTGTGTGTGTTTGTGTCTATGTATATGTATATGTACACACACACAGAGAGACAGACAGACAGGTGTGTGTGTGTGTGAGAGAGAGAGCCCTCTGGGCATGACTTACTTGAGTACTTCACACACACACACACACACACACACACACACACACACACACACACAGAGAGAGAGAGAGGTGTGTGTGTGTGTGTGTGTGTGAGCCCTCTGGGCATAACTTACTTGAGTACTTCCTCGCGGCACTGCTTCTGCGGGGCGAAGCAGGCGATGGCCCACACCTTGATCTCGATGCCGTTGTAGAACTGCTTCCCCCTCATGTCCCACACGCCCTGGTTGGGAGTGGCGATCGCTCGGTTCTGTAAAAGATCAAAGAAAGCGAAAGTTCAGCTTCAGCCAGCGGAGAGTGCCCGAGTGAAAACGGACAAATCAGTAGGCCCACATGTCCTCCAGGTTTTCAGTTCATAACAAAGGTCACCGAATAACTAAGTAATATACTTATACTTATTTTGTGTAGGTTCTGAGATTTTAAGACAAGGATCTGTCCAATGACAGCGGCGATGTCTTCTCTCGGGACAAAGAAACCACCCTAAAATAACGGATCTGTCCAATCACAGCGGCGATGCCTTCTCTCGGGTCAAAGACGCCACCCTAAAATAACTGATCTGTCCAATCACAGCGGCGATGCCTTCTCTCGGGTCAGAGACACCACCCTAAAATAAAGGAGTAAGAGGGCTGCTCACCCGGCCGCCGTACTGCAGGATGGGAGCGGGCAACACTCTCCCCGTCACTTCAGACATGTCGTCCTTCACCTTGATGCCAAACTCTTGAATGTAGGGGTCCAGGTTGAAGTTGGCGTTCTTCATCTGAGGACAGTCACACAAACACCAAATCACAGCAGAGCCGACATGACAATCTGGTCTTGATTCAAAAGGAAAGGGGTGCAGGGCTCTGAATGTTTTAACAGCACAGCTCTGTGCTCTGTACTGTAAATACTGTACTACAACAGGGGGATTAGTCCAAAAAGCTACATTGTAATCACAGTGCTTAAGGTGACATTTAATTCATGTCTAAAGTGTTTTTTGTGTCTTTGTTTTGTCACTTTTTAATTCAATTCAATGACAGCTCTTTTTTTCACCACAGACACATGCCCAATTGTATGAGTCATCCCAAAATACATGATGAGTTATTTTAATGAAGAGCCACTTGTCAAGAGCTAGTGAGTGTAGGAACACATCCAAAATCTGAATGAGACATGGTATAATTGCTTCCTGCCAAACACACGCTTAGTTAAAATAAGCAGCATGTGGTCATAAGGTCAAATACAGATTCCGCTAACAGCATTTTCACACTTAACTAACTGCTGCACCAGCTAAGCTGTGCTTGAAACTGCAGGCACACAGCTGGGGGAGCCCTTATTAAATCTAGCTCTTGTTCCATTTCAGTTGAGTCATGAGTTTAAGGGTTTTAAGTTACCTCTACCTTTTAAAACTTAACGTTCTGCATTTAAGGTGAATTTTGGTTACAGTGATCAACAACTTGCACTAACACATCCAGTCAGTACAACAGGTGTATTATATCCCCGCAGAGAAACTTTGAACATGTATTCACCTACCTCAAAAAGCTGAGAGAAAAATCTCAGCTCAGTGTGCTTAAGTGATAAATAACCATGTGCACTTTTCATTAAACCTAACGATAATCTAACTTTAGCATTATCATCTTAGAACAAGATGAACTAATCTAAAATCTAATTGTGTTTGTTAATTCATTACATATTAAGTACATGGTAACAAGAATAAATGGGGCCCACTTTTTCTGTTGCAGTACAGCCCCCGACCACTAGGTGTCAGCACTAACCAGCCTGCTGATCTCCTCTTGTCTGTCCGGTGCGGAGCGCGCCGTGGCTTTGATCATGGTGGAGGTCTGATTATCCGTCAGTTTCTTGATGCAGCGCTGACCCGCTACTATGTTACAAACCTGCCAGGGAAGGCAAACACAAAACCAACGCTTCATAAGAACCCAAAACGTGTGAAACAGGTAAATCCAGTCCCATCCAAGAGAGAGAGGGGTTGATATTTGACTCCAGACGTGGCTCACCTCCAGGGGCAGGTAGGTGTGCTTCTGCTCCTGTCCCACCTGCAGGCAGGGCAGGTGAGGGTACTTGAGCTGCAGGTTGTACTTCTGCTTGAAATACTGTGCTACCGTACACTCCACTGTCTGGCCGCTCTCAAGCTGCAAAGGAAAGCTGGAGGAGAAAAAAAAACAAATGAAAAAAAAAACAAAGAATACATCTGAAATGTGACAGGAGGAAAGGAAAGTCATCCAACAACATTAAGTTGTTCTCTATATGCATGTAAAAAGTAGAAAAAAATGTAACGGCCAAGGAGTCACATTATCTTTTTTTTATTTTTTTTTAACTTAGAAGATAATTCCAACTAAAGCTTGTGGACCATATCTCATGGTTAACCACATTCCTAAATGAGAAGATTTCTATGTGTGAGTGTTCGGTTTAAACAGGCGTGACCGAATGGGCGCTCACGTCTGGTGGCTGGCGGGGCGACGTGTCACATTGCAGACACGATACTTCCTCTTCATCTGACCACAGTGCGTCACCTCTACCTTCAGACCTGCCGACAGTCACCAATGATAGGGTCAAACACACACACACACACACACACACACACACACACACACACACACAAACACACAAACACACAAACACACACAGAAGGAGGAAGGAAGAAAGGAGGAGAGGAATAGAGCAGGGATGAGAGGAGGTGGTGGTTGCCATGAAAGTGGGGAGAGGAAGACGATGAAAAATGTGTGCAGGAGACGTCGGGGGGCTGCACCTTTGAGGGTCGTGAGAGGCCCACCTTTGATCTCCTTGGTGAAGCGCACCCTCTGGGAGTCGGTAAGGGTTTTGGGCTGCTCGTCGATGTTGCGGATGTCCAGGACCTCACACATGAACTCAATCACTGGCTGTGCTTTGTAGAAGGCCGTGGCAGACACTGCAGGAGGATGGGGAAGTGATAGAAATGCACCGACAAAGTCACTTAAAAAGGTCCCAACATTGGCCATACTGCGCTGAAATGAAGAGGGTTGTATCGTGGCCAGCACGCCTTCTGCACTTGGATATCAGAATGAAATCCTGCCGTCGTTCATCAAGCCTGCCTCTGGAGTATGCAATTACCCACTATGTAACTATAAATACAGTCATGCATTCGCATGGGGGGGGTTATTGCTGTTTGACTCCTTCGCTTACTCCTCAGCCTCTGTTCTTTAGAGAAATGGCCACTTACCATCTATATTGAGCATCATCTTCCACATGGCAGGCCTGACAGACTGATGGAAGCCGAACCACACCTCCCGGCCTCCGCCCAGGGGGTGGTAGTAGCCCTCCGGGGGAGAGAAGAAGGAGCGCCCCACAGGGGTGTACCTTAATGAGGAGGAGAGGAGGAGGAGGGTTGCAGTAGTGGAAATCGGCCATTTGCATTATCTTTTCAAAGTACTGTGAACTACCAACTTTATTGGTCTACACTGAAGACGGTCTTAAATACAGATTTGAACAATATACGAGTATGTGAGCATGGTGTGGCTGTGTGAGTATGTTATCTGTGTGTGTGTGTGTGCGTGCATGAGAGAGAGTTGAGAGAGAATATGAGGCACCTGTCTGTGTGTGTGTGTGTGTGTGTGTGTGTGTGTGTGTGTGTGTGTGTGTGTGTGTGTGTGTGTGCATGAGAGAGAGAGTTGAGAGAGAATATGAGGCACCTGTGTGTGTGTGTGTGTGTGTGTGTGTGTGTGTGTGTGGGTGTGTGTGGGTGTGTGTACGTGTGCATGAGAGAGTTGAGAGAGAATATGAGGAACCTGTGTGTGTGTGCGTATGTGTGTGTGTGTGTGCGTGTGTATGAGAGAGATAGTTGAGAGAGAATGTGAGGCACCTGTGTGTGTGTGTGTGTGTGTGTGTGTGTGTGTGTGTGTGTGTGTGTACGTGTGTATGAGAGAGATAGTTGAGAGAGAATGAGGCACCTGTGTGTGTGTGTGTGTGTGTGTGTGTGTGTGTGTGTGTGTGTGTGTGTGTGTGTGTGTGTGTGTGTGTGTGTGTGTGTGTGTGTGTGTGTGTGTGTGTGTGTGTGTATAGAGAATATGAGGCACCTCATGGAGGCCAGGTGTCTCATGGCCACGTCCAGCGCCTGCACCGAGTCCAGGGGCACCTGCATCCGCCCGCTCACCAGCGTCTCCTGCAGCAACCGCCATGACACTTTGGCCAGAAAGCGAATGGACACCTTAAAGATGCGGTCCTTGCCCTCGCCCGGGATGGTCACTTCAAAGTCCACCTGAAGGAGGAAAGGGGAGATGGGGAAGGTGAGGAGACAGAAGCATATGCCACAGGTCTGTGTGTTTGTAGATTTATTGGGTATCATTTTGCAAAAGAGAGACAGAGGAGAAACAGACAGAAACAGGAAGACTCTGATAGGGAGAGTAAAGCAGTCAAAGGAAGACAAAAAGGTGGCGCAAAGAAAGAAAGAAAGAAAGAAAGAAATAAATAAATAAAGGAAAGAAAGAAAGAAAAGAAAAGAAAGGAAAGAAAGAAAGGAAACATGTTAAGCATGTTAAGTATATAGTTATAGCCACACTGCCTACCTTCTCGCTCCCAATTGGCAGAGCCAGCACCGTGTAGATGTTCTTCTTGCCATCATACACCGGCTTCCTGTCGCCAAACAGCTGAGGCTTGAAGTGCTGCACCATGTACTCCACTACCTCCCTGCGGGGACAGGATCAGATCCATGTCAGCGACACAAAGTGAAACGCACAACGCAACATACTCTCCCCTACAGGACAGACATGATTTACCCAGCAGTGCACGCAAGGCGTTTTACAGAGCCCAGAGCCTGAACACCCCTAGAGCGAGCACTGAGGCAACAGTGGCATGTAAAAACTCCCTTTTAACTGTAGAGGGTTGAGCAAAGCACATGTGTGCTATCTGTTAATAGGTCAACATGAGGTATGAGGTAGAACTTCCTGGTCAGAGTAGGGTCACTTCCGGGATGCTTTAGGCGTTCACAATGACAAGTTTTCCCAGTGGTTCGCATCTAACCAACTGTGCATTTCAGGTTGGTTGTGCATTTCTGTACTACTAACTCGTGCGGCCTGTGCCGTCAACCTCTGCCAATGGTTTCCTGAAGCATTCCCTGAATCATTTCTCAGATGATCAAGACCAGACCGTGGCGGCGAGTCTGGTTTTTGAGCCCGTGTCACTCCACTAGCTCCTTGTGGCCGTTCACATTGAACTGAAGTCATCAATGCTTGCCTACAAAGTGACTACTGCGTCTGCACCCGTCTGCTGCGTCTGTACCCATATACCTGACCCCATCACTCAGGCTAAAGTGACTACTGCGTCTGTACCCATCTACCTGACCCTCATCACTACTGCGTCTGCACCCATCTACCTGACCCCATCACTACTGCGTCTGTACCCATCTACCTGACCCTCATCACTACTGCGTCTGCACCCATCTACCTGACCCTCATCACTACTGCGTCTGCACCCATCTACCTGACCCCATCACTACTGCGTCTGCACCCATCTACCTGACCCCCATCACTCAGGCTTGCACTCCGTCTCGCCCACTACATTCCTCCGAAGAACAACACCTGCCATCCCTTCACACAAGGCAATCCCAGCCCACACTTATTTTCATCTGTAATCCCTTGATGGTGAAACGAGTTACCAAATCAACCGTCTCTATCTCCAAAAATCACTTTAGGACTCATCTCCACTTTAGGACTCATCTCCTTCTTTCCAAACACCCCTTCCTTCCTTCCTTCCTTCCTTCCTTCCTTCCTTCCTCTCCCCTTATGTCTTTCCTAAACCCCTTTCGCAGTCCACACCTTGATCTCATCACTTCAGCGCTTTGTCAGGTTGATTTGAACTAGTCCGGTGATGCATCAGATCACCTCGTTTACTTAGCTTAATCGTACCTTTGCTTTAAAAGCGTGCGTTAAATTAATAAATGTTCACGACATTATTGTTAAAGGAGATATTATTTGATTTCAATCACATATACTTCATAATGTTAAATGCAGCGACTGTGACACAAGAACAGGATTACATCTAAGCCTGGACTTAATATTATAGTGCTGAAATGTCTCTGCAAAAAGTATCAATTAGTCTGGGACTGGCCTTACTCCCCAATCAGGCCTGCAGCAGGCTAATGGGGATTTGCCTGATGTGTGCAAAAAGAAAAGTAGGTGCTGATCGCCGTCACACAGAACTGTAACACATCTATCCAACAATAGCCTGACTCAAGAGTTCCCAAGTCCCATTGAGAAACACACTCTAGCCAATAAATAGACACTCCCAGCCATGCCCCTGACACCCCCACTCTCTCCCTCTCCCTCTCTCACTCACACTCTCCCTCTCTCACACACACACACACACACAAACCAAGCCCCTCCTCCACGGAAGGTGTAAGCCTTTCTCAGAGGCTTGTCTAGTCTGGTAATTAACTGAATTAGGGATCTATGTAAGGAGCCTTTTTTCTACTTATTTCTGGGTCAGGCTTTTTCTGATTGAGGAGGATCAAGCGGGGAGCCCCGTCACCCTCGCTGGATGAAATACAGCCCGTTCAGACTCATTGACCACGGGTTTGGGCCGACTGTAAATATGCCTTGCGTGTGTGTGTTGACATGTAGCTGACACGAAACGACCCCGCTAGGCACCTGGCCTGCATGACAAACGGGAGAATCTCAAGCGAGGTTAGAGGAAAAAAGCAAGACACTGGTGGAAGCTTCCTGCTCCAACTTGTTATCGTCTCATGCTAGACCAAGCATTTAGAATTCAGGGCTAAATGGTATAAGAACTAAAGAAGGGGGCCCATCCATTAAGCATCAGCAGACACATGTGATATGGGACTACTGGTAAGACACTGGGTGAGCAGGGCAAGAGCGGCCAGCCAAGACAGCTACCTGTTGACTCGTCGGGGGCACTTGTCGGGCTTGATGTCCACCTCGTAGTGGAAGACGTCCATCTTGGGGATCTCCACCTCAAAGTAGTTGGCCAGGAGTTTGATGGGTTTGCCCACGGTGCCAAACCCCGGACGGCGCGGGGCCTGGAACACCTGCTGGAGGGGAGGGGGGTAAGGCCCCATGGGCACTGCAGACAGGCAGGAAAGAACAGAGAGAGAGAGAGAGAGAGAGAGGAAACAGATCAGGGGGGTGGTTTTAAGAGAGAGGTGGGGGGGAGGGCAGAATGGGAAGGGATTGTGAGAGCAGAAAACCAAAGTTAAAGTTAAGGATGAGATTGCAAAAGTAAACAAATGGGGAGTAAAGGGGATGGGGAAAGATGGAGTGATGAAGAGAGAAAGAGGAAGGAGAAGTGAGAGGGATAGAGACAGAGCCATGTGGAGGTCGGGAGGATAAAAATTGATTGTGGCATTGAGATGAGGGAGGGGGTAAGAAAGAATTGAAAGGAGCAGGGGGAGAACGACAGGATTAAGAGTGGTAGAGTGTGTGACAGGAGAGGAGGATATGAACGAGGGACAAAAGAAAAGGAGGGTGACAAAGACGAAGGGGTAGTCAACAGGAGGGAGGGGGAGGGAAAGACAAGGCAGAGAAAAGATTGGGAGAGAAACATATGCACATTTAGTATTACGTTCACAAACAACATCACATACTCATCTCATACTCTTTACTTCCTGACTCTTCCACTCTTCTAAAACATTCAATATCATTTAGTAAAATAGACCTATACAATTTTGGACAAAAGAGCTCATAAACTATCAGGAACAATCTCTTTACTACCAACTAACACAACAACTGGCAGAGACCATATAATTAATTTAGTGCTTTCAAACAATCCCCCCCTCCCCCCGATGCTCCAAGACCGTGTGTATAGTTGCATGTGACTCATCCACTGGATGTGACAGGATACACTTTAACAGACCAGTAGTGTTATGTGACAGGATACACTTTAACAGGCCAGTAGTGTGATGTGACAGGATACACTTTAACAGACCAGTAGTGTTATATATGTGTTTCTCCATCATGTCACCGTTCTGCAATGGCCAAATGTATTAAGATGTGGTGAGGGAGGGAGTGACTTCTTTTGGCAGCCACCGAGGCTGATAAACTCTCTGATTATGGGATAAATGGTGGCCATTACTCCTCCTTACACACACTGTAATGTATTTATGTAATCACGAGAGGGGGGTGGGGGGGGGGTCTGATGGGTACAAGAGGACTGGTAGAGATCTGATGTTTCAAAGGGGGCCCACGGCCTAACCCCTCCATCCCAGGAGAACCCTCCCTCCATCACAACAAAGACCCCAGCTGCCCTCCTTCTCTATCAAAAAACTGGAGAGAGAGAGAGAGAGGAGAGAGAGAGAGGGAGAGACCGAGAGAGAAAGAGAGAGAGAGAGAGAGAGAGAGAGGGAGAGACCGAGAGAGAAAGATAGAGGGAGAGACAGAGAGAGAAAGAGAGAGAGAGACAGAGAGAGAAAGAGAGAGAGAGAGAGGGGGGGAGTGACAGAGAGAGAGAGAAAGAACTAGAGACAGGGAAGGAGCCCACGCCACGCCCCCACATCTCTCTAACTCCACCAACACAAATACGAGGGCCCCCCAAAACATTCCCAGGCTCACCATGACGACTCCACAGCAACACGTATTGTCATGGAGATAAGGAAACCTGGGTGTGAGAGTGCAAGTGAGTGCATGTGTATGTGCGTGTATGAGACAGAGATAGAGAGAGTGTGTGTGTGTGTGTGTGTGTGTGTGTGTGTGTGTGTGTGTGTGTTGGGATCTTGGCCTTATTCATCCAGCAACAGGCGTGACGGAGCCACTCCCCACACCACGGGAGCCCCCAGCACATCAATCTCCCAATCTTCCCACCAGCCCCCCATTCATAAGCCCAATCAGAGACCATTTAAAGGGCCAGCCACGCAAGGCCACGGCAACAATCCACCATCACAACTCCAAAACCCTCTCACTGGGCAAACTAAACAGAGTGTTTCCCCACTATCACTATAAACCCATCGTACATAAGAGCTCAATGCGCACAAGACTCGATAAGAACCAAGAGCACAATTTCATGCTGTCACAGTTTATTATGCAGTACTAGTTACTTCAAAGACATCTTTTTTGAATGGTGTCAGCTATGCGGCAGGGCATACAGGGACAACGAACAGACATCAACGAACAGACATCTTATCTCCACATTGTACTGTGATGCGGTGATCATAAATACCCCCCCCCCACACACACACACACACACAACATACTTTCACCCAACAAAAGCAGATGGTTTGAAAGCAGCAGCCACGGCTTCAGCACCAGGGAACAATAGTCGCACCCTTAGACAGAGGGAGCGAGCAGCCAGAACCGGAGCAACAGGGAGGCTGTCGATTCAGAACCCTAAATCTGCCAGCACCAACCTGGTTGTGCCTGGCATCAGGATCTCCAGCTGTCTCACCGTAGGCACAAAAAGTGTGTGTGTGTGTGTGTGTGTGTGGACAGGAGAGTTTGTTGAGTGAGTGTGCACTAGAGTGTGCAGTTCGCTAAAGGCACCACCTGGCAACCCCCTCCCCATTCTTTCAGCCTTTGACCTCTGACAGATTGTTCTGTGTCCCTTTATTTGGGACGGTCATTCCATGGTAACCATGGTGACCTCTGTTAAGAATTCTGGCCACCACTTGCCTATGTTAAGATGTTGCACTGCCTTGAACTATTTATATAGATCTTGCTGAGGATATTGAACAAAAACACAATTAAAAGGGTATGTCTCAATAGTCAAATTGTATTACAAAAAAAACAACAGCCCCAATGACAATTTTCAATTATATTTACGTCCCTACAAAACACGGCACAAAGGAGACTCTGGATTTCTAAATGAGAATATACCACTTAGTACACACTCAAGTGTCAATATCTAGGACATGTTTTATTTTCAATTCCTTGTAACAACTTTGACAAATGAAACTGCATAGTCTGGAGGTTTAGTGACTACACACCAAAAGACATGCCAAAAGAAGCCTACAAGCAAGAACATGGCTGAGAAATGCCAAACAGACCATGTCAAAGAAAAATACATCTCTGTGCATGAACTGGCTAAAAGGGCTCCCCTTCAGCTGTCTTCCATGTCTTGTCTCACATGAACCCTGGGTGTCAATGGTAGGCCTAGATGTTCCTCTGGTCTATGACCAAAGCTAGCACTGGATGAGATTGAAAGCAAGTGATTCCCTAACGAGGGGTTCACACTTCAGTTTCCTGAGCTGAGGTTACGCTTGGACTAGGCCTTCTTTGTTTTGTTTTCTTAAAAAATTACATTAATTCAGCAAGACTGTCCTTCTTGTCCATTACACCATTTCACGTGGAAGAAATAACATGAACCAGGATTAAAATCTCTGGCCATCTGAAAGCGTATAGACACCTTAACTGTGGTCATGTAGATTACCTCTCAAATGTCAATTTACTGTATCAGGAACTAGGGAACTAAACCTACTTCACACACTACCTGATCACCCTCATAGAGAATAATGCATGAAGTAGGTCAAGCGACACCAATAAATAACAATGCAATGCCTTTAAAACAGGTAGGATGTTATTTGAGGGGTCAATAAACTTTCATGGGTAAATACAATTAGAATGATCTGTATATAGTTATGGAAGGACACCGTCTGATTTACAGAGGAAACACTGAAGCAAGCAGAAACATACAAGTTGCTTCAGTTAGCTTGCATATTACAAACAGCTTGCAGGTCACACCACTGAACAATGACCCAAGTAGATCAAGACATCAGTAACTCTGAATTATGCACTTTGTGTGGGTACAAGCCATTCCAGGGACATTTTAATACACTGGCATTTCAAAGCATTGTATGTTTGCTTAATTACATTAAGGGATGCAAGTGTAATGATCATTTAAATCTTATTTATAGACTTCAGCCAGGAGTTTCAGCAGACATTAAGTATCAGGACAAACAAGCAACCTGAAGTTACCACAGATGGAGACCGTAGTAAAAACTGGGCTAGTTAGAGGGCAAGGATTAAAGGTACACCTCAGTATTGCTGAAAACGAGCTGGTTGGTCTTATACATTCTCTAAAGAGCTCGCACTTCACATAAGCAAAATTAACAACTGCAAAGTTTACACCCTTGGTCAAGGGCTAAGCAATTCACCTGGTTGCATTTCGCCACAGATGGCGCTATGACACTTAGTTAAGCAGACTATTATTTAATACTGACCCCTCCAAGGCCCTCACAAACTTGTCAGAAAACACAAGTACGATTACTTATTACTGACTTTCCTTTTCAGCTATCTTACAAATGTGTGTTGTTGTGTTGGTTAGCAATGATTTATTTATGTCACTGCAGTCATTACATAATCCCCCCCCAGATGCAAATGGTCAGGGACATTCGAGAGCACTGTTAATTGCACTGTCCCCAACAACGTCAGTGCACATTTTAATAGCAATAACACAGAAGGACGGGGGGTTTTTTGGGGGGGGGGACTCAGGTCCCTGCGCGCCCGTGAGTTTTCAGGGAGGTCCAAAGGGTGCGCCCAGCTGCTTTGGTGGAAGGCGGGCTTTACCTCGAGCATCTACGGTTAACAATTCCCACGACCCCCTGCCCCCGCCCCTGACCTCGGACATTGTCAATGCACTCGGCAGCCTGGCTTTCACTATTAAAATTAAGCCTATGTACCAATGGCTTGCTAACTTTAATGTTGGTCTATAACAAAATGTTGCACGTATTAAAATAACGTTGAGGCACCACCAAGAACATGAGACAAGAACAGATGTTGCTTCTTCAGAGCAAAATAAGAGTCGTATAATAGTTCCCCCGTTATGCTTTTCAATATTAGTCCACCTGGAGACATAATCTACCAAACAGAAATGATAGCATAGAAAGACCTACCAGCGCCAGATGGTCCCGGCTCCATCCCATCCACGTAGCCGCGATTGTCCAATACACAATCCAAAGCTATATCGCCACAACGCCGGCCGCGTCAGGCTGGAAGCGTTTCAGACTTCCAGCCTCCTCTCGGCGTGCAGGCTTTTCCTTCCTCGGTAACCCCCCGCCCCCTGCCCCTGCTGGAACCCCAGACCCGCAGAGTTGTAGCTAACGACAATAGCTCTCTTGCTGGTCTCCCCAAGCTGTGCTCAGGCAAGGGCTCTTAAAATCGCCTTCCACTCTCCAAGTCTACCCTTAGGAAAAGGTCTTGATTCGGATCGACTGCTAGAAATGCCCGCGGCGCTGTTTGGTGTTGTAGTCTGTTGTATTCCTGCTCACCGTTCAAGCAGGATTCTCCAGTGGAACAAAAACGGCCAGCCCTTCTCCCCCGATTTCCAACAGCCCCCCCTCCTCTTCATCGTTTCTGCAGGCAGCTCAATGTTTAAATATGAAGCCGTTATTTCTTGACTATTGCCCTCTGGAGGTTGGCGGACTAATTTACCATACAGAATTAGCAGTCAAGGCAAGATGTTTGCACTGTGAGGGACATAGTCTAATGATTTATAATAATATAAAACGTTTAGAAAAGTTAAGAAGCTATAAGTAGAACTGCTTTATAAACTAATTATAATCAACGATGAATAAGTACACAAACTATCAAAACATTATATTTCTTAGGGTGGTATTTAGCTCAAATGACAATATCTAATTTTATCTTGCAATGCAGGCCTATGTATTTAGTTTCAAGTTAATTTAGTTATTTTTTTTTACAATAATTTAAGTCACTTTTACATCATTGCTAATTGTCATTCAGCATCCATGTACTGGATAAGCAAAACCAAGGCAACAAACTTGATCTCAGCCATCCACATGAATCT
This sequence comes from Clupea harengus, assembly GCF_900700415.2. Classification (NCBI taxonomy): domain Eukaryota; kingdom Metazoa; phylum Chordata; class Actinopteri; order Clupeiformes; family Clupeidae; genus Clupea; species Clupea harengus. The sequence goes on along the minus strand of NW_024879838.1, from coordinate 17,441 downwards.
GCAGACTGGCAGCCAGCATGAGACAGAGCTCCTTTCAAATCAACTTCGTTCTTTCCAAGACAGTCAGTATCCTGCTACCAGGCATCGGAGCCCTTGTGCAATGTTATGACATACTTTTCTATAACTTCACTTGACATGTTAAATTCCAGTAAAACATCATTATAGCTCGGACAGGTCATACCATGCCAAATCGCGCCAGTTCATGGTCATGTTTATAGTAACTGTTTCCTATTGGTACTGTGTCACTTCAGAGGTATGTAGCTATAGGCTGCATACAAACTAGCTACACTGCCTTGCATAAGTATTCACCCCCCTTGGACTTTTCCACATTTTGCAGTGTCACAACCTGGAATTCAAATAGATTTTATTGGGCTTTTTACCAGTTGATTAACACAACATGCAGTGCTTTGAAGGTGCAAAATACTTTTAGTTGTGACACAAACAATAATTAAGACAAAAAAGCAGACATCTGTTGGATGCACAAGTATTCACCCCCCCTGAGTCAATACTTGGTAGAACCACCTTTCTCTGCAATCACAGCGGCAAGTCTTTTTGGGTATTTCTCTACCAGCTTTGCATATCTAGAGACTGCAATTTTTGCCCACTCTTCTTGGCAAAATAGCTCAAGCTCAGTCAGATTGGATGGAGACCGTCTGTGAACAGCAATTTTTAAGTCTCGCCATAGATTCTCAATTGGATTGGGCCATTCTAAGACGTTAACATTCTTTGCCTTAAACCATTCCCGTGTAGCTCTGGCTGTATGCCTTAGGGTCATTGTCCTGCTGGAAGGTGAACCTCCACCCCAGTCTCAGGTCTTTTGCAGACTGAAACAGGTTTTCTTCAAGAATTGCCCTGTATTTGGCTCCATCCATCTTGCCCTCAATCTTGACCAGTTTCCCAGTACCTGCTGATGAAAAGCATCCCCACAGCATGACGCTGCCACCACCGTGTTTCACTGTGGGGATAATGTGCTCAGGGTGATGTGCAGTGTTGGGTTTCCGCCACCAGGGCCAAAAAGTTCAATTTTGGACTCATCTGACCAGAGTACCTTCTTCCACATGTTTGCTGTGTCTCCCACATGGCTTGTGGCAAACTTCAAACGGGATTTCTTTCAGCAACGGCTTTCTTCTCGCCACTCTTCCTGTTGGCCAGATTTGTGGAGTGCACGACTAATAGTTGTCCTGTTGACATATTCTCCCACCTGAGCTGTGGATCTTTCCAGCTCCTCGAGAGTTACCATTGGCCTCTTGGTTGCTTCTCTGATTAATCCTCTCCTTGCCCGGTCCGTCAGTTTAGGTGGACGGCCTTCTCTTGGTAGATTTGCTGTTGTGCCATATTCTTTCCCTTTTTGTAAAGATGGATTTAATGGTGCTGCGTGAGGTATTCAAGGCTTGGGATATTTTTTTTATAACCTAACCCTACTTAGTACTTTTCCACAACTTTATCCCTGACCTATTTGGTGAGCTCCTTGGTTTTCATGATGCTGTTTGTTTAGTAATGTTCTCTAACAAACTCTGAGGCCTTCACGGAACAGGTGTATTTAGATTGAGATTCATTCGCACACAGGTGGAATTAATTTAACTAATTATGTGACCTCTGAAGGCAATTGGTTGCACCTGATTAGGGGTTTCACAGCAAAGTGGGTGCAAACATGCACTCAAAACTTTTCAGATTTTTATTTGTAAATCATTTTGAAAACCATGTATATTCCCCCCCCCCCCCCCCCCACTTCAAAATGATGGACTATTTTGTATTGGTCCATTATACACAACCCAAATAAAATCCATTTTAATCTGCGGCTGTAACATGACAAAATGTGGAAACATCCAAGGGGGGGGGGGGGGGGGGGGAATACTTATGCAAGGCACTGTAGATAAAAGGATAACTTGGTGCTGTATGAGGTTTTTTGTACTGTATTATTATTATTTTGTTTATATGTTTGTAAGTTTGGTTGGTTTTGCTTATCACCATCTTTTCATTGAAAAAAAAAGATTAGCATTGGACTATGCCATTAGACATGTCAAAACATTTAATTGATATAGATATGGCATTATCAGTTTAGTGAAATTCTGAATGGCAATAAGAAGGGAATTCAAGCATATTAGGTCTACAAATAAAGATGTTGTATCATGTGTCTGGCATATGATGTCAGATTTCTTAACAACCTTAATCCACATTTAATCCCGAAAAATGCCTTAAGCACCAATATGTCCTGTAAAACATGTGGCCTGGCCTAAATATGTATTGCCTAGTTTAGTTAAGTTTAGCAGGCTAATTAATAAACATTTAGCTTTTAAGATGGGGAACAATAGATTGCTCGGGGGGGGGTTGTCTCTCCCAGTTCCTGCAGCAGCCGCTCAATAAGGCTGATAGTGGCCTCCACGCTGCACGTCCTCTGCAAGCTGCAGACCAGGTATGATGAGTGGCCAGACCTCCACATACGGCTAAACATCTGGCACTCCATGAGGAGGCTGGCTGTCGCCGGCACCACCGATGCTCTACCCCACCTTCTTGGGCTGCCTGTCTGCATGCAACTTTGAGTGGGATGCAGGGGACCTCGCTCTGCTGCGGCAGATGACGAGGGAGCAGCTCAGGCAGGAGGGTGTGCTAGCCCTTACTGATCTTCTGGTGGACAGGAAAATGAGTAAGAAGGAGCTGAGCCAGTACTGCCGTAGGAGGATGTGCGGCGTGGAGGCCACTATCAGCCTTATTGAGCGGCTGCTGCAGGAAATGGGGGAGACACCCTGACTGCTGCTGCCTCCTCCCTGACTGCTTCCACCATGTTGCAGCCAGGTGTCCCAGCCTCTCCAGATGTAAATTCATAATTGTGTGTAAAGAAATAAAATCACTGTATCAGCGTTTTGTCCCACATCTCTGTTTTCAAAATGAGTCGCTCATCTTTGGATGACTCTGGCGTGCCAGGCATGGACCGAGTTGACAGCTTGGCGGAGTATCTGGTGGAGCTGAGGAACCAGCCCTCTCTGGCCCTCACCAACCAGCAGGTCAGGAATATTTATTGTCTTGCTACTTTCCCTCTGTGTCCTGTCATACATATTCACACTTGCATATGTTTTTGTCTTTTTTCACGTGCTGCTGTGTTCTCTCTCTCTGTCCAGATATGATCTCATCCTGGATGACTACAGGAGGATCAGGCGGCGCACTCTGGCCAGTGGGGCTGTTATGCAGCAGACCACCCTGCAGCTGGTGGACGAGAGCCACACCACCCTGGTGCAGTGGCACAACAAGAGGGTGAAGAGGCAGGACAAAGTGGTGGTGATGCAGGGACCGGACCTGCCCAGCCGCTTGCCTGTGGCGACTGACACTCTCCTCCCTGCTGATGTGCGCCCACCGTCTGCACCCCCCAACCAGGCCCAATTCACCAGTACCACCCGGCTGGCAGCACCGTGGTCCAGGCACAGGTGAAGAGGAAACTATCGTCCGCAGTCGCGACACCTGGCGGCTGTGAGGTCGGGCCACCAGCGGGAACTCTTCGCTGCTCCACCCTCAGGCCCTCAGCTGTTCATGCTGGGTCCAGTGACCTCACAAGGGCCTGTGCTGGTTGCTGCTCCACGGGCTCTGGGTGCCAGCCTCTTCTCTGCCGCTCCTGCTCCAGTCCGAAAACGAACCGGCAATGTACTGCACAACACGTGCAAGAAATGTGGGCAGTTCAGGACAGCGAAGACTGGACACAGCCAATACAAGGGCATTATACCATGCCCCTCTGTAGAGGCAGTATATAATTGTATAATGTATATTGTTGTTCCCCCCCTCCCAGAGGCATGGACACTGGGCTAGTGCCCCTCAACCCCTCCCCCTCCCAGAGGCATGGACACTGGACACTTTAATTTCTGTATAAAGTTCTTTATATATTTTCTGTTATTGTGTATAGTTGTTGTTGTTGTTTAATTGGTGATTGAAAATAAAAGTCTGCTTACAACAAAAATGTATATTTCGCCTTAGTTTTTTGTGTGTTTTGTGGATAGAAGGATGTATTCTAAGGTTAATAAAAAGTAATATGCAAACAAATTGTGATTTACATTTTTAAAAATTAACTTTGAAGTAAATAATGCACACCGCAATTTCTGCTAACGGTGGGACTCGAATCGGAAACCTTGGGGTTTTCTGTCATATAAATGCATATAAAAACAGAAGTATGAGGTTTAAAAAATAATTTATGATGTACATCAACATTAAAAACTTCAGTCATGAAATCCATTCCTTCTTTTATTCACTCCTCCCCCCCCCCCCCCCGAGCAGTCTATTGTTCCCCAGCTTGTCGGTCTTGACGTTCAGATTTTGCGCCTAAACTAGCTATATAGTATCGTCTCGTCACATGATCAAATAGAGACTTGACATTGGACAACAAGATACATATTACCCAGCAATCATCATTGCATATCTGTATGTGACAAAAATACCAAATAAAATAAGATTTTTTTCATTTAATAGTTATTTTTTAATAGTTTCTATAGTTTGTGTAGGATAAGCATATAATTGTGTTATAGATTGTTACTGACTATTTCCCACCCAAAATAATGAAAACCATGACGGAGATAGGTTTGCCATTTCAAGGGTATATATTGCATTAGCTACTCTATTCCGTGTACATCAGATTCACCTTTGATCACATGCATGGCCGGATTAACCATATGGGCAACTGGGTAACTGTCCAGGGGCACCAGGACTCCAGGGGCACCAAGCAACCGATGTATTTTTTATTAAAAAAAAATATATGTTTCATTCTGACCCCACATTAGCACAATTGACGTTCCAAACACCAATGCACAAACTCAGCGAAAGAGGGACGCAACAGAACGAGCAGCAATTTAGCGGTAATGCAAAACGACAGTTAAAAGAGTGTAGAAATGCGGCCACTTTAAAAAAAAAAAAATGCGCTTGCTAAGGTTTGAACAGTGTAAATCTGTGTTTTTCAGAAGGCAAAGTGTGTGTGTGCTGTCTGCTCCAAATGGTTCTGAAATGATAGTTCGTTAGTAGACTCACTGCGCTTGCAAAGGTTTGAAACAGTGTACGTGTGTGTCACTAAATGCATAACCTCGCCGATGTTTTTGAAAGCCGTCATCACTTCTTGTTAGCTATTTAAGTTTTGGAAAGCTTTGTGAACTGCAATGCTTATTTGCGGTGCTGTGAGTTTAATGATAACTGAATCCAACTAACGTTGGATTGCTTTTTGTAATGTCAGATTTCATTGTTTGGTGTGCTATGATTGCAATGAAGATTGATAATGATAACTATACTATGCATTGTTAAGAAAGTGCTATTAATGTCGCCATATACTGGTTGAAAAGACGTAGGCTACTTGGCAGGCTTCTGCCTTGTTTTTGGGCGAGTTCGATTAAATAAATAAAGCTTGATTTGTTTTGTAGCCTACATGTGCTCATGTTCTCATTTTCTGTGTAGATTATAGCAGATTTAAGTCTGTATATCCTACTTAGATACCAAAAGTAAAAGTATAAACTCTCTTATGATTTAGACGAATAATATACCTGTTGAGATTAGTAATGATATTTCATTATGGTCAACAAAAGATAAAACAATAGTTCTGCGCTGTATTAAGTTATGATTTCTAATAACATAAGTTCACATTAAACATAATTTACAGCATATGCATTAATTACTTTGGCAAGTTTGCTGTGATATAAGCGGGATAATGGACTGGGAGCAAGTGAGTTATGGACAATAACCGCACTTCAGGGGGGTAAACGGTAGCATCCCCCTGTCGAACGGTTACTTTCTTATAACTGACTTGCTCCCAGTGCATTATTCCTTACATAGGTTACATCAATGTATGGAAAATGTAGTGGAGCAGTATTAAGCAAAAAGTATGTATAAAAAAACAATCAAGTAAAGTACAGATACTCAGAAATAATACTTGAGTACAGTAAGAAAGTATTTCTACTCAAGGACCAATACACCCCGGTGGATAGGTATGGTTTGTGTTCTGCGGGGTGGGGGTAGGTGGGCACCAGAGAGTCACTGTTGCCCAGGGGCACCATGAAGTCTTAATACGGCCATGATCACATGCAGGTTTAATTAGCGACACTCTGAGTGTCACATTCTGTAACTTGTTTAGAACACGATGTCGGAGCACCCGCTTTGACTACGGGTGCCTCCTCCCACGAGTGGCAGTGCCTGCACTGTCTAAGTGACGCCTCTGCACAAAATAAAGTGATTCGTGTATTACACCAGCCGATTTAGAATTAAGATCAATAAATGTCATGTGTGCTGAATTACAAATTGAATCGTCTCAACTCTGAAATTGTATTGGGGCTATTTTGTGTTCGAATCTGACACAATTATTCCAACTACCTCGCGTGCTGCCTTGCAACTAAAGACATTATCCATATCCTCGTGCCTGTCATTGAAGTTGGGTAGACTGAGTACAGTTGAGACACTTTTTGCTTTATTCACTACTGCACAAAAACTAGACACTGAAAATAAGTGATATTTTATATGCCGTTTCCTTTGGTTGTATACTAAAATATTATCAATCAATAATATCCATAAGTTATTTAATTTATTCATAACTTGCTTATAAACATGAAGTGCGATTTGGGGTACAGTGGGGTACATGTGGGGTACAGTTGAGACGGTACCCTGGTAGAGTTGAGACACCCATTTAAACCCATTGATGGTGACTGACCAAGGATTGAAAATACAGGCTATATCACATTCGAACTGTATCAACTGTACCCAGTCATCTCCCACCGTACTTATTTAGACCCCAAGATAAATCATTCTTATCACTTTCATGTTTGAAAAGACACACATTAATATAGGACAGGTCTAATATCAAAAATATAACATTTTATTTTCATTTGCTTGGTTTTTTTGTCTAACTTTGACTTCTAACCTGCTGATCGCGGGATTGAGACATTGTGTCGCTGACCACCTCACGCTTTTCGCTAGATTATGCAATGACCTTGCATGACATGATAGCATGGAATATGTAGATTTATAGTGCACAGAATAAAGTTTGCAATGATGTAAGTTGCGTTTGTTGGTGACGTATGGTTAATAACATATTCTTTGTAGAAGGGACATGATCAAATCAAAATGTTAGCTAGGTAAAAAAAACTTTCGCCGATATCTCCGTACGGGAGATGGGTTAGGGGCTCAAATTTCCTGGGATCAAAGAGGACGTTAGTATGCATGTGCAAACTAAACATCACGTCTCAGGATTGCTGCGAATTCAAGTTATTTCGGGTGTATCAACTGAACCCATGTCTCAACTGTACTCAGTCTACCCTATTTATTGAGTGTGGCTAGCTAAAACTTTGCCTACACTTCGCACTCTAGAAGTTCGTCCAGATCATCTGCCATCATCATTTCGTGAGGACAAGCGAGCAGCAGGCACACGACCCGCTTCAAAATGATCAGGCAGGTAAATCCTGACACCTAGTGGATGGACTGCACAAGATTTGTACCGCGCGCTGAATTGTGCGTCTGGCCACAGAATGCGGAATGGCCGTCCACAGACGCCACACGGTAACACTGACATTTTTGTTTTTGCGTAAACGGGCAGGTTTTGGAAGTAGGAACATTCAAAGTGTAATCAATAAATAAAACGTTCGTTGTCGGCAGGATTCGAACCTGCGCGGGAAGATCCCAATGGATTTCTAGTCCATCGCCTTAACCACTCGGCCACGACAACACATTATGTTAACCCCGTCTGTTTTACAAAAAAACGTGAGGAACTGAGTACTTTTGCAATGCCCTTTAATTCTGATTCTTCGCGGTAGTGGGATTACAGGTATGAATAAAGTAGCCTACTAGGCGACATTTAAGGCTACTGACCAGAAACCTAAACATACATTTACATTTACTCATTACTTTTATCCAAAACGACGTGCCATTGAAGAAAAACAATCAAACGTGAAGAACGGAGTAGGCTACTTTTGTAATGCCCTTTAATTCTGATTCTTCACGGTAGTGGGATTACAGGTATGAATAAAGTAGCCTACTAGGCGGCATTTAAGGCTACTGACCAGAAACCTAAACATACATTTACATTTACTCATTACTTTTATCCAAAACGACGTGCCATTGAAAAAAAACAATCAAACGTGAAGAACGGAGTACTTTTGTAATGCCCTTTAATTCTGATTCTTCACGGTAGTGGGATTACAGGTATGAATAACGTAGCCTACTAGGCGGCATGTAACGCTACTGACCAGAAACCTAAACATACATTTATATTTACTCATTACTTTTTTCCAAAACGAGGTGCCATTGAAAAACAACAATCAATCGTGAAGAACGGAGTACTTTTGTAATGTCCTTTATTCTGATTCTTCACGGTAGTGGGATTACAGGTATGAATAAAGTACTAGGCGGCATTTAACGCTACTGTGCCAAGAAGCTTTTGAAGACCCAACTCTTCAGAGAGCACCTCCCTTTCTAACTGGCACCTTGACTAGTGCTTAACTTGCACTTCAGCAGTTACATTCCTGCACTTCTTTTTCCTTTCTAGGTCGTTTTTCTATTTCTTATGTAAAGTAGAATTTATTGTTACACCAGGTTTTTTTATTGCTCTTAGTTTGACTGTTCTCTCCCTTGTACGTCGCTTTGGACAAAAGCGTCTGCTAAATTACTAAATGTAAATGAGAGCAGAGGTTCCAGATTCGAGTCCCACCATTGGCAGAAATTGAGGTTTGCATTATTTCATGCAAAGCTCATTTTTATTTTTGGAAATCACAATTTGTTTGCATATTACCCTTTATTAACCTTATATTAGTGAGATATGGATAATTCTACATTGAATATTTCAAGACATATATGCATTTATGAGAGAAGAATTGACCCCAAGGTTCCCGGTTCGAGTCCCACCGTTAGCAGAAATTTAGGTGCGCATTATTTACTGCAAAGTTCAATTATTATCACTGGAAATCACAATTTGTTTGCATATTACTTTTAATTTACCTTATATTAGTGAGTGATATTTATATATGTATAAATCTACATTGAATATTTCAATGCAAGTTCATGTACAGTTATGTGTGAGTTACTTTAATTGTTTCACAAAATATTTGTGTTCCAGTTAATGCATCCTTCTATTCACAAAACACAAAAGAACAAAGGAGAAATGTTAATTTTTGTTGTAAACAAACTTTTATTTGCAATAACAAATTCAACAACAACAACTATAGCATAATATATATATAATATAATAATATACTGTATATCAGAAAACATATACAGAACTATATACAGAAAGTGTAAAACTGGGAGGGGAAGGGGTTGAGGGGCACTAAGCCAGTGTCCATGCCTCTGGGAGGGGGGGGGGGGGACAATTTATTCATTTATTTTTCATGCATTTTTTTATATCCTCCAACCACTGCTCCTTGGGAACAGCCTCTACAGAGGGGCAGTATATAATGCCCTTGTACTGGCTGTGACCAGTCTCCGCTGTCCTGAACTGCCCGCATTTCTCGCACGTGTTGCGCAGAAATTGCAGGTCCGTTTTCGGACTGGAGCAAGAGCGGCAGAGGAGAGGCTGGCACCCAGAGCCTGTGGAGCAGCACCCAGCACAGGCCCCTGTGAGGTCACCGGACCCAGCATGAACAGCTGAGGGCCCGAGGGTGGAGCAGATGGTGGGCACACATTAGCAGGGAGGAGAGGGTCAGTCGCAGGTGCAGTCCTTGCATCACCACCACCACCACCTTTGCCCTGCCTCTACACCCTCTTGTTGTGCCACTGTACCAGGTTGGTGTGGCTCACGTCCACCAGTTGCAGGGTGGTCTGCTGCATAACAACCCCATTGGCCAGAATTCGCAGCCTGATCCTCCTGTAGGATCCTCCTCATTCAGGATGAGATCCCATTTGGACAGAGAGAGAGAACACAGCAGCCCGTGAGAAAAGACAAAAATATATGCAAGTGTGAATATGTATGACAGGGCACAGAGGGAAAGTAGTAAGACAATACATTTTCCTGACCTGCTGGTTGGTGAGGGCCAGAGAGGGCTGGTTCCTCAGCTCCACCAAATACTGTGCCATGCTGTCAACTCGGTCCATGCCTGGCACGCCAGAGTCATCCACAGCCTGAGAAAGAAAAAATAAAAAAACTGATGAGTGACACATTTTGAAAACAGTTGTGGGACAAAATGCAGAAAGAGTGATTTTATTTCTTTATACACAATTATGAATTTACATAACCCAGACTCATCAGGAGAGGCTGGGACACCTGGCTGCAGCATGGTGGAAGCAGTCAGGGAGGAGGCAGCAGCAGTCAGTGTGATGTAGTGTCAGTTTGAATTTCCCACTGAAAGGTAACCCAATTTGTGAGCTGTTTTTCTACTTGCGGATGGTTATACAAAAGTATTTTCCCTGACCGGGAATCGAACCCGGGCCGCGGCGGTGAGAGCGCCGAATCCTAACCACTAGACTACCAGGGACGGCTAGAGCGCTGACCGAAGAAGTTTATTTTGTAAACAGAAGTTATACAGTTATAAAGTACACACGATCTCTTTATGTGATGCCAAATAACCATTCCATCGCTCAACGGAACTGTACACATTTGCTAAACAAGAGACTTGTCATTATACACTTCAAGGAAACTTGTTGTGAAGCTTAAGCCCCTCCTCCGAAATGGTTGGATCATCACATGGCTGACTGTCAGGGAATTAATGTAGCGAGACCACTGTGTGCTTGGATCTACGAGAGTGACGAGACGGTAACTCAAAACTTAAGCCACTGTAGAAAACCTAGCTAATACAGTCGTAAAGTTAGCTTAGCAAGTTATTGGAATCATAAATGTTTTCTTGTTGACTAGAGCAAGCTGTGCCAGGCTATCGACGAATAATGAAAAGTACCCTAAATTTAGCTGGCCCTGGACTGTCCGAGACCTGAGGCCAGGGTTTGCTTAAAGATTTAACGTTGTCATCCGTTGATTATAAGGTTGTAATGGGTTAACGTTACATGTGTTCTTGCTAGTGCGATAGGAAGATTAACTTGAAAAGCACTAGTGTGAAGAACGACGCGCAAGATCGGGTCGGTAGCACGTAGGGCACATTTCTTCGAACCAGAAAGTACTTTCTAGATAAGTTACGTTGACGCTAGCTTGTTTGCTATCCTTAACTCAAGTGGCATTTTTTTTTACGTTATCGTGAAACATTCTTGCTTGGCCAACAGAGTTTAGGGTTCAACCAGTAAGGCGGCAATTCACTATCTGTAGATGCTTATACTCTTTAAATGGAACGCAGAACACTATCATTATTAGGGTGTTAGCTAATGTCCTAAGGTAAACAGTGACGTTGACTTCACCTTCCTTCGCGTACAGTCAGAACTAGCTAATAAGTTAATCAGCATTGTCAGAAACTTGCTAGTCAGCTAAACATGAAGGACTTATTGTATATATTGGTAGCCAAATTGACTAGCGAAAGAAAAGTTACAGAGGAGAGCTAACGTTTTCTATAAATTCATTTTGAAACCATAGCTAGTTACATCCCACAAGGGTTAAACCTTTGTAACTCCGGTCAGGCGGCTAGGACAGCTAGCAAACGTTACACCGGCTTGGCTAATGTCGTCGGACCGTCATCCAAATGGGGCTCATGGCCTCCTCCGCGGACACCGGGCAAGATCCTACGGGAGTATAGTGAATTCTTCGTTGTCACCTGTACGTCAAAGGCGAATTGACCATCAAGTTCAACCCGGAGAGACACTTCAAGGGCTGGCTTTGAAGTATGGCGTTTCTGTAAGTAACGGTAAAGGGTTTTCTCAGTTAAATTTACCAGTTGTAAGTTAGGTACAGTTACTTGAACACTTTTCAGGCCGCTTGTTTACTAACAGTGGGGCAATTGTACCTGTCCATTGTGTTCAAATGTAACGAAGTTTGTTTTTCTTTTAATTAAAGCAATGTAATGATGAACAGAGCTGTTGCAATGTACATACGTGATCAAATTAGGATAACAAACATGGAGGCCAGCTGCTGAGGCAACACATAATGGAGTATATTTCTGTCTTTTAGATGGAACAAATTAAAAGAGTCAACAGACTGTACACAAATGACTCCATATTCCTCAAGAAGTCTCTTTCCATCCCTGTACTGTCGGAGCTGGATTTGGGCCTGTTCAGTAATGGGGAGGAGGCCTCTGATGAGGAAACATGTCAAGGAGACAGTACGCCCACAGAGGATCCAGTTGAGAATGGAACCGCAGAGAAAGATTCAGATACAGACTGTAACAGCGCAGATCTCTCACCAATGGATTACTTGAAACGCATTGACAGTTTGATCACCCAGTCAAAACAGGCAGCCGCAAAGACGTGCAGAGAAGAGAAAATGTAAGTAGCCCACTATGTCTGAGTTGGATTTTGTTTTTGCGTGGTGTGTATAACCAAATATGGAAACACATACAGAACTAATGACACTGCTTTTACACAATAACCAAAGTCAAACCAGCAAAGTCAATGTGTTTGTGCCTTTTAGGTTTGCTACAGAAGACGCACTTCATACAGGCAGAGCGGTGAGGAGCCAGGTCTCGTCATCTCGTGGCAGAGCAGCCTCTTCACCTGACTGTCTGTCTCAGGCCATGGCCGTTCCGCTCACCATCACTAGACGCACCAAGAAACTTCGGGAGAGGGAAGATGAGATCTTTCAGCTTTGATCTTTCACTGTATTGTGTATTTTTTTTGTCTTTGTGTTTGTCATCATCACGCATTAAGGGTGCATTTTGCAGTGAAATTATGTTGGTCACAAGCCTACATTAGCTGTCATAACACTGACTTTGTTGGGGAAGGGGGATTATTATGTAGCATTTAATTTAGGTTCTATCTTGCACTAAGAGTTCATTCGGGGCTCAAGGTAGGAAAGAACACATCGATGGTTTATGGCACCCTTGGTAGTTAGAAGTTTTCTTGGTGTCAAATTAAGCATAGTTTTGATATATGGATCCTAAGCACAAACAATTATCTATGAGAATGCAAACTGGTAGTGTCACTACCTCTTTGTTAAGGTACTGTAAAATAAAAACTTAATTTATTATTCAAGTACTTTGTCTGTTCCATGTTGGTAACCGCATAAGACAAGTAGCCTTCTACTTTTGTGTGTGTTCACAAACATGTTGCTGTTGTGGCAACAGATATTGGTTGACATAAGTACCATGTAGTGTCTGAAATCACATGCAGCTATTATTAATGTAATTTAAGGTTAGCCCATCAATTGCTCTCCAAAGATCACTGTTAGATGGAGTCAATTACACTGTGTTCACTTCATTGAGTGAAAGTCTGCCAACACTGCTGGCATTAATTCTCTCAATTTCCCCATTACTTCATCTACGGATTGTGAAAAGAAGTATGATTCTTGGCAAGAAGGAACTGCTATTATTGTTGGTTGGAATGAGCTTGTCATTTAATATGAATTTGTTAGAATGATCATAATGCGTTCAATCATTGGATTCATTTTTATTTGTGTATGTCTTATCTGTAACGTCATGGAAACGATGGATGCAGAGGGCATACCAGTAGCCAAACATTCTGTGTTTGTTTCCTGTACACTGGAAAAAAACGTGCAAAAATGTTTTCCTCAACATACGTTTCTCCCTGTGTCAACACAAACTCTAAAAGGGATGAGTGTTTTTGCCCCTTAACATGGAGTATTGAAATATTTTCAAAAGTGCAATGACATGGTTCATTACTTAGGTAAGCTAAGAGAGATTGCCAAAGGGGTGATATAATGTGAGGACTCATCTCTTGATATCCCTGTGCTAGCACTTTACCGTGTAAAGGCAGAGCCAAGTATTTAGTAGCTGAGAATATGTTTACATACCTGTGCAAAACAAATGTTTCAAAATACACTGAATAAACATGGTGTGTATACTTGAAAAGTTGTATTCCTTTGGTCGAATTAATGGATTTGTACATCTTCGTATATACAGTGTATTTACAAAAGCTAAAACTTAATTCTGAGATAGACACTAAATTTAGCTCTTTCAGAAAGTATATGTTATCTTTGTTAATCTTAGCTCTTTCCTGATTGCATCTATAAATCAATGTTGATAAAGACAAAATGCAAATTATATGTTCTGTAGCCTGTAGGCTTCATCATGCGTCATGGAGAATAGTGCTCTATTTCTGAATGTGATCAAGGCTGTCAGTCACATTGTTTTACCCTGTCCAAGGCTGTCCCTTCCTAACTTGCACTTCTACTAGGACTTAACTTGCACTTACAGCAGTTTTTTTCTTTTTCTTATATAAAATAGTATTTATTGTTACACTAGGTCTCTATTGCTCGTAGCTTGACTGCTCTCTCCCTTGTACGTCGCTTTGGACGAAAGCGTCTGCTAAATGATTAAATGTAATGTAAATGTACCGGGGGGTACATTTATACTTTATAAGCCTTTCTCACGATCTAACATCCCATTTATCCTTTTGTGTAATGACACAAATTAATCAGAAGAATGGAGAAACATTGATAATTTATTTCAAAGTTTTATGTGTACTACTAGGTCAAATGTTCATCCTCAATTCATTTCCATTTGTTTATAGGTTTGCTGACAGTGCTGTTCAACAGTTCTGTGTTGTAGACCCATTTTGTTTCAGGAGAACCAAGTTACAGTGAGTTCAGTTTAAAATGTTGTATTGGAAGTAGTGACCTTGACATTGCAAGTGGACTGTTTGCCAGTGTCATGTCAGGAGCTATTGTTCTGAAGGAAAGCGGCAACATTTGTGGATTCTTAGAGGACATGACAGTTTGAAGGTGTGGATTAACATGGAAGGCTGGACTCAGTTCTGAGAGGCTATGCAGTGTTAACGCCTAGCACTAGATGGCAGTGTAGGTTCATACCGATTACATGTTTTCCAGTTCCAATCATGTCTGTGTGAATGTAACTGGTAATTTTGTATTTCATATATTTTGTCTTTGATTTCATAATGTCAGTTGTCACTTATATAATTACAGTAAGGAGCTCATATATATATTTAGAATGGGCCGCAAGAATTCTTTCTATTTCGAAAGCTAATTGTAAATAGCCTCCATGTGGTAAGTGGAGGACGGAGATTCCAGTGTGTACGAAGACCAAGCAAACAAACAACAGAGATTTATATAGTTTAAAACCTCAGCTTAAAAGGTTTATCTTCCAATGGGGACCTTTTTTCTGACAGTTATTTCAGTAGTTAGATTTGATTATTGAATATGTATATATGTACATACATTACTTTACACCAAAGCCAATACACATACACAGACTAGGCTCTGTTGTCATAGGTGGTCATCTGAGCAAGGATGTTTTGTCTTCCTGCAACGTGGCCTGTTTCAGTGCACAGCTGTTGCCTGTAAAAACACTGCATAAGAAGAGTCTTTCTGTGATCTGGCATTCTCATAACGTGCCGTCTTCCAACATTTTGTTTAGGCCCTTGCAGATGTTTGTGAGGCGGGTTTTGAAAGGGCCGTCAGGATTGTAGAGTTGTGTCAGCAGCTCAGTGTCAGAGTAATGGTTGAAGACGTGGTTGATGCGCCCGTGCGACTTTGGCGTGAGGTGTTTTTCCACAAGCTTCAGAAGCAGGTCCCGGCACTTAATGAGGATCTCTGAAATCACAGATTTCTCAAAGGTGAACTCCACCTAAGGAAATTGGAGACAGAGAAAGGCAACTCATGTGACAAGTTATCTTAAAGGCAGGCATGATTTCTTGAACCATAATGTGATGTTGTTTTGCAATACATTATGATTGCTTTCATTTCTTTTGGCTTCATATGATATCCCAAAAAGGAAAACCACTTTAAAATAAATTACGTCTAAGTTACTTCTCCTGCGCTGGTCTAACCAGAAGACTCGCCAGCACCACCTAGTGGAGTGTGGAAGGAACTCTGGCACCCCGCCACTGTGACTATGAATAATATATAAGATCCAGGTTAGCCATCCCTTGAGGACCCCTTGCCCGTATCTTTGTTAAAATATCTCTCAACAGTGTACAATAAGCAAATTGTTGGTTAATGCCTTGGGAAGCTGGTCTTTTTTTTACATTTCAAAGAATTTCTCTCAAAAGACTCCTGCAACCAGTAAGATACATTTAGTTATCACAGTGATGTGTTGAAGATGTTGGGTATAACAACAGGAGAGTCTCTTGTTTGAATCCCCACAGGATCCCCCATCTCCAGAGCTACTCCTTTAAAGAGAAACACACACAAGCTCTCAGAAAATGTTGAGTTACCTCATGGAAGCTTATAGCAGTCATGGCACCTTGTTGCAGCTTCTTCTTGAAGTTCTGGGCTAGGGCTAGTTCCTCTGGAGTGAAACGGTTATGGTGGAAGAGTACGCCAATCTTCACGGCAATCTTGACGAGGTCCTTGATGACCTTCTGAGCCTCTGTCTTGTTCCCGCTGTACTCCTTTGAGACGCGGTAGAGCTCATCTAGGATCTCGCTGCTGGTGTCATCGATGAACATCTGCGCCATTGACTTACTGGCCATTTGACTTAGGATCTTTTTCTGGGCCTTCATGGCCATGTTCTTGGAGCTGAAAGTCTCCATTTCTTCACAGATGTTCATAGCACAACGAATAAAAGGAGCGAGAGAGAGAAAAAGACCTTAGTTACTTATTTTGTTACAACATTTACAACCATTTTTCACATTGCCAATAGCAAACCTTTTTTGCTCTATGAGTTTGAGCCAAAAAGGTTTATTATGACATGTCTTGTGTTTTTATATCCCTGAGAGGGTTGGCCTTAGGGACAGCAAAGCAGCATGCCTCTTTAAAAAAAGCCTTGCTCTTAAGGGACCAGAAATGCCCTCTAGGAATTGGGCAGTGTATCCACATCTCATAAACACAACAGCATATTGGCGTGCCCATTATATCAGTGTGTAGGGCAATCAGACCACGTTATTTTGTTGTGGTAAGAGCTCAGTTGCAACAAAATGAAGATCATCAAACCTGTGTGTCATCTGGCTTGCTAACAGCAAGAGTCCTATCTGTATGTCACAGTGGGTCATTTTAGGTGTGCAGTCCATAACTACCATTACCATTACATGTGTAGTCCATAACCCTTACATTCTTGAACATGTTTGACTGTAGTTGTGTGTAATACAATAGTAAATGTAGTTTTAAATGTCAGAGCTCCAAAAATTAAACAGTACATTTCCTCAGTACATTTTTTGCTTTTGTAAGGAATCAAATTTCCAAAAAACTCAATTGTCTGGATAGTTTTTGGGCAGGCAGAGAACTGTTTGCAAGTGAAGACAAGAAAGGGAGAGTGGGTGGTGATTGCATAGTTTGAGCAGGTTTGCACACGCACCACCAGATTTCAAACACACAGTTATGTGAGTGGGGGTGTATGATGGAACATCTCAATGATACCTTTGGGTCGAATCACCCCAGGGTACATCGTGGCTTTGGCCATTAGTTCCATTAGGTCATGGAAAACCCAAAGTGTATGGATTTTTTGGGATGCAAAAAAATGACAGCAATCAATCAGAAAGCAAACACTGTAGCACAG